>NW_027040712.1:0-115000 GCF_037179485.1 Ochlerotatus camptorhynchus | reverse complement strand
CTCTGACCGAAGCGCAGGGCCAAAATTTTTGTTCATATCGATCTCAAAATTCACCAGTTCACTCTGGTTTAGAAAATGATAGCTGTGTTTGTTGAAAATTTTCTCAGCTACAACCAGTTTTCAGTCAAATGTTAGGAACAAAAGTTATCAATGATTCAAGTCACTGATGTCTTATGATTATGCTCAATCAACTGTTCAGCAGGCAACATTGGTGTTTATGGCGCGTAGAATAGAGGACACAAATCATGGCTACTATGTCACACTGCAGAATACAGTGTTGCTCACAATACAGCTGCGAGTCCCGTTCACTAAAATTCGCATTTGAGTCAATTTTTACTCAAATATTAGCAAATATCACTCATGAGATTTATTTATATATGAGTGACATTTACGCATCTTTGAGTAAAAAATTAACATTCTTGTGACCTACGTTTTTGCGAATTTAAGTGTACTTGACTCAAATATGAGTTGAATTAATTTACCGTGTGCATTCACGATCTTTCCACCTGAAAAAAAATTTCTCGTTCCAGAATAATGAGATTTCTTCTTGGACCTCTATCTAGAAAAATTGAGCTATAAAAATTTGAGGTGTTTCAAAAGTTTCTATATCCGAGGTCTTTAAATTGATTGTCTAAAAATGGTCAACTATTGTCTTGTTATTATTATCTGATTACCTGGATTATGCAAATAATATTATCATTTAATGTCCGAAATTACCCAAATAGGTCGAGGAGGGGTAAATATTAAATTACAAAAAAGAAATAAATTTACGTATAAGCAACTCATTTAATGATAAATTCATATATTAATAATAAAAACGACATTTTGCGTACTTTTAAGATGAAGCGTAGAGTGGAAAACAGAGCTAATTTTCCAATTTTGGGTGACATAAAACAAAAATCAAATTTGCATCAGTCATAATCATGGTGACCAACAAATCCCAATTTGTAATTTCCCGGGGTTTTCTCGGAGTTTTGGTGATTTTTCCGGTTGTTTTGAGCCAGGGAAATTTATGCTTTCTAAATTATAACCCATTTAGCAGAGTGATCTCTTCGGCTTACCCCGTAAAGCACCAGGACGAACGATTTTTTTTACAACAAACTCGTTCTCAGCAATGCCTCATCCGATTTTCATAAACTTTGGTTTTTATTCAAGAACTAACTTTTGTCGTAGGTACCGCCCCTTAGAACCCTCCTCGTTCTTGAGAGATGCAAATATGTCTGTGTTTTTTGTACTTTTTTAACGAATTTGACCAAATGTTTAAAATTTTCACGCGAATCGGTTGTCTGATGCAGCAAATGATATCAGATAGATGAAATATGATTAGTAAGACTGAATTTAGATATTTCCATAACGTATGGCTACGATATTATTGGTATCCGGAGTCCTGGAAATCGATTCTGTAGGACATAGTAATATCTCTGGCAAACGTATCTTGTGGCATGTCAAATCATGTCAAATAGGTAGAATCAAGTGAATGAAGATGATTTGGGATGATTTTGGCCAGTTTGGCATCGGTTCCGGAACGCGGATTTGTGAATTCCAGCAAACGGTTAGTTGGAATATAATTTCATTAAGGTTATGATATCATATTATGCCAAAATGCCAAGCTATGATCACTGAAATCAGGTTGTAGTGTATCTGATGACATATGGACACATTGGCATCGGTTCCGGGAAATGGAAATGGAGCAAGGATGAATCCAAAGATGCCTATGAAAGACGCGCCTATGCCTATGAAATTATCTGAAATAATCGTTCATACCCATTGTTCGGATCTTATGTAGAAAAAACTTCTTCACAGCAGCCTTTTGCGTTTAGCAGCTTGAAGCTGAAATCAGATACGATTTTTAATGTATTGTGTTAGTGTTACAATTCTAATCTTACAATTTAAGTTTCTTCCTTTCCTCCTGCAGGCAATCGGCGCAGCAAGTACTACTTTTAGGTCCACCTGGCTTCAATACATTCTAGATTTTACAATTATATTGGGTATATGAATAAATGATTTTGTTCGATTGGATACTAACCTAGATTTTGTTAATCAAAAACGCTCGACGTGGACGCTAATCAAATAGCCTTTAAATATTGATGTTTCCCAAAATTAGAGTTTATTTTTATTGTTGTTGTTCAAACATAGATTATAAGGTTTTACTTACTTCAGTTAGTTTTAAGACAATTTAGTAATTTTCAATTCAAACTGTGATAAATTTAGTTTAACTAGGATAGCTTCTAACAAATTGAACCAATTATTGCAAATCGTGACTTGCTTCTGTCCTATTCTGCTATCTGACGTTTTCAACTTGATAGACGTCACGACCGAAGTTAAGTTGCCGGCGATCCCTCGTGAAAGTTTGATTTATTGCAGCTGCCCAGTGACGTCGTACGCAACACCCATATCCTACACACCAAAAAATTCTGAATTTTACTGGCGATGTAAACATCCATGCATACAAATATTGATACATGTAAATTTCCTTTTCACGTTAACTAGCAGCTTGCAAGAAATGTTGCAAACAAAAGTGGACAGTTGCATACAATATATGGAATACTGCATGACATGTCTCATAAATTTACACGATCAATAATCTAAACTTGTATGATATATGACGCTCCATTTATGTGCATCATAGTAACGGAAATTTACACAACTTTTTTTTTAGCTGTGTATGATTTGATATGCAGTATGATTCATTTGCCTCAAATATGACTTTGGCCTAAAGAACCGGATTATAAGATCCCCTCTTACCGTATCGTATTGCGTATCGTATTGAAATTCCCGAATCCCGGAACCGATGCCAATGTGACCATATGCCAAAGGAATTACCACAAATAATCTTTATTGACCTTATCTTATCATGTTAACATGATTTGTTATGTAACATGATTATTATTCCGCGAATGTTACAGTGGGGTATAAAACCGGATTCCACGGATTTCCCAGAACCGATGCCAATGTGTCCATATGTCATCAGATACACTGCAACCTGATTTCAGTGATCATAGCTCGTCATTTTGGCATAATATGATATCATAACCTTAAACTGGCCAAAATCATCTGAAATCATCTTCATTCACTTGATTCTACCTATTTGACATGATTTGACATGCCACAAGATACTTTTGCCTGAGATATTACTATGTCCTACAGAATCGATTTCCAGGACTTCGGGTATCGATAATGCATTTCCCAAGAACCAGGAGGGTTTTAAAGGGGCGGTACCTACGACAAAAGTTAGTTCAACTATTCCCCTTGAATAAAAACCAAAGTTTATGAAAATCGGATGAGGCATTGCTGAGATAAATAAATATTAATTTTTTGAGACAAATTTATGGGATCGGTAAACCATTATTTGTTTTATTTTAAAGGAGCATGCAAAATGCACAGGATGGGTTGTGATTGTGAGTTTGTAAAATTTCTCGAAGTGGGTTGCAGTCAACGAAATATTGTAACCATTTTTGTCCGATCAATACATGTCACTATTAGTCACTACTATTATACTAAATATCTACTACCAGCCCTGAACAAGTGCATCCTGCTCTAGTTCGTCGGTTCGTGGCTGTTTGTCTTTAGTTTCTGGAATGTCCTTCCCTATACAGATAAAAATTCTGAATTTTAATAGTGATGTAAATATTAATTCACGTAAACTTGTATTTCATTTCACGCAACCGAGCAACTTGTAAACAATGTTGTTTACAACAATGGGCGTTTGTATACAATATTTGCTACAGCGCATGAAATGTCTCAGAACTTTATATGATATATAATGTAAACTTATATGATATGTGACGCTTCATTTATGTGCATCATACAGAACAGAAATTTACACTACTTTTTCTAACTGTGTAGGGGCACACAACGACCTTAAAAGAAATCATTGATACAGTTTTAAAGATGGCCTTCGACAATAATGTTTTTATATAAATTTTCCCACAATAACATTCAATTCACTAAACTTCAAGAATACTAGCCTCTCGTTGGGCTGCCATTGACAGTTAGGTTTGAGAACATGGATTCAAACAGAACTCAAATCATTCCCTATACCTCATGTGACACATTTTATCGCTAACTGGCTTGTACTCCATAAAATCGGAACACAAAAGCCAAGGCCTGAATTTATGATTAATTTTCAAACTGGAGAGACATACACCGTCGCGCGAGGGTCCCGGAGTGTGTCGCATCGGGATGTCATTTTTCAGGCAGCATTCTGGGGGGAAGGATCCGCTCCTGCTGCACCCTGGTCAGCATGTGCATGTATGTGTGTGTGTGCAAGTGGCGCTTTCAAATTATCGGAACTCCTACGGTTTTATGCGAGAACCGAGAACTGTGGTTTTCAGGGCCTTTCGGAACCCTGCCAGTGTACAATCTTCGAGGAGTTGTTCGTTTTTATGATTTGATTGTCTTCCACCGATGGTGCTGCCTGGAAAAGGTAGATGGTGTTGGGTAGAAGGGAAGCTGAATAAGAAGAATAACACCTTTTCTGCTGCCTTTCGAGAGGGTTTTGTTTTCTTTTATGGCTTTATATGTTCTTTTTTATCGGAATCATTTTATGGGGACGCGCCTGGAAGTATCGATTTCTTGTGGCGGTCAACGCTGCATTTTCAGCTCTTTTTTTATGTAAGGGACAATATCTGGTTTATGATTTATTTCGGTAGAATAAAAATCAAATTAATGTTTGGTTCTCTTTTTTCTATAAAAATGGATTTCTCTGGCTGGCTGCTGCAGGAGGTAAGAATGTAGCTCCCATTAAAATTAACAATTCTTCGTTTGTTCTGGTCCATGGAGAAGAATCAATAAATAATTTTCGTGTCCCTCCGCGGACAAAAGGAGCGTAACTTATTAGTGATTAATATTTTAATAGTCGGCAATATTGTAGGCTGCAGGAAATTCAAACTATATTGCATAAGTATTAACGAGTCCACTCAGTCAACTCGGTTGGTCACTATTTAACTATCGGGTTGCCACAAAGCGGTGCAAATCACCGGTCAATATTGTACCTCGGCAAACATTGCAACATGCAACGATTTGTTTTGCCGACTTGTTGTTGGCGTAATCTGAACTGAGGTGCAGTGTTTACAAAGTTCTACCTTTTCTCTTCACTCATCCGTTGTTTACTCTATCAACAAACGCGATCCGACCGGAGCGGAAAGCTTTTTCGTTTTTTGCCAACAATTTTTGAACTAAAATTTATGTTTTCCTCAAAAATTGGTTTTGTCCTCCACTTTATATTTATCTTGGATAATATAACCAAACTTCACACAATGGGATGTAATTTGGGTCGTCATGTGTTAACAGCACCAAGAAGAATGCGGGTGGTGTATATGGATTGAGCAAACCGGCAGCAAATATTTGACGCCTGTAAACAGATAGAGCCGATGGGTCAGTTGAGAGAGTTTTTTTTTATATTTCAAGAGTCTGACATGCCGCAGCCACGCGTTATCGATCATGATGGGATCGACAATGGCGGCGCTTTGGCTGACATTAAAGAACTTCCGATCCGAAAGGATGTTTGCTATCGATAAACGAAGAATACCAATTGCTTGAGTGGGTAGACGAGCATTTTTTTAGGGTGAACATTGTCCAATATGGAATGGTATGAGGGTAGATGTAAGGTAGGGATAAAGTTTGTTTTGAGGTTTACGAAGCCTATGGAAAATTAAACTGGATGTACCAAAAAATGTTTGGGATGTTTTTTAGAAGCTTACTTTCACCAAAAAAAAAAATCCCTATCATTTGTGGTAGTTTCAAAAAGTAGCTAGAATAATTTCATTTGCCTTTCATAAATTTATTTTTTCTGTGATTTACCGCTTGAAATACTAGATTGCGACCTTGCATTGATGCTGGGAAAATACGGAGAAAAATACGAGTCTTCCAGGAAATTTTTCCTGCGGAGCTGGATCTCTACTTGCACGCAAGTGTGTGCAATATTTTTTTTTTTCAAGTGGAGAAGGAAATTACAGCTAAGATTCATTTCTTTAATCGGGAGGGGTGTGTTCAAAAACAAGTGTTTTTTGTGCACCGGATGAATTGCTGATCCAAATGGATGATCTGGAAGCAGCCAGAAAAAAACAGCATTTGTTTTTCCTTTATTTGTTTTCCGTCGATCTTGTTTTCTGAGTATCAATGCTTCCGACGCCAGAGAAGCAGCTTCCACACCTAGACCCTACCTATCGATTTATCAATTCATGGACCGTGGACAAAAATCAATTGTCTGTACTGTCTACACATACTAATTTATTCACTAAATAGTTTTACAAATCTTTTTCCGTGCTACAATTTTTAAAACAAGCTGTGTTATGTAAAGCATCAAACAAAAATTAGCTGTTTTCATGAATCATGCAAACACAAACATTCAATGCCGATGAATCTTTAGTAAACACACATTGTTTTGGTCGAAGTTTCCAAAACAAGGTAGACGAAACCTGCTGTTCACTATCACATGAATCTAAAAACTGTTTATGTAGTTCACTTAAAGGAGCCAGCAACAGACTATAGAACTTGTGTCTTTCAATCCGACTGATGTCATCTCTATTATAAAAATATACTATCTTACCATGCATATCTGCACTATATGAAGGTCATCCTGCATTTGATAAACGCTGCAGTCCTATTACATTAGTTTTTGCTGCAGTTATCATGTGACGAGTGGCTTCTTCAAAATGTGATTGTATTTTGGTAAATAAACAGCTTTTTGAGGATTTAGATTCTTTGATGTACTGTCGCTCCTATTCTTTCCAAGTTTAACAAAGGCTGAACGGTTTTTTATTGAAGACGCAGTTTCCACCGTTGAAGCTGGTAAAAATAGTGGTCAAGCGTTTTGACCGGATCCTACCGACGAAGGAGCGTTTCTTGTTGCAGCTGGCGAGAACATTGGCGAAACGTTCTGACCTGTATCTACTGTCGAAGGAGCGGTCACTAAATTCTCATGCTCGTTGCTGTGTGACAGCTTTAGCCGACAAGATGTACACAGCTTCAATTTATCCTTTCGAATTAAACTTAAACCTATTATTCTGAGTAACACACCGCAAAGATTGTCTCACTCCTTTATGGCCATCTATTTCGAAGGGATTACAGCAATATGCTTGAACGTTGTGGTATGCTACCTTATCCATGAGTATTCCTGTGGAAGTATAAAATTTGTTTTAATGTTACAGGTATTGGAAGCAATCTTGTAAGCGGTCACCGTAGTTGACACATTTTCTGTGATAATCGACTGCTTTTGCTTCCGAAGACCGTCACGAATTTATGTAGGGGAAATGCAGGTAATGTTGGCCTAAGTGTCCCTATAATTTGGGCTCATACATAAATTCAGCAATCGACTAAATTTTCAATAACAATCAAAAATATCCATTAGTAACGTCCCAATAACGCGTTCATCTAGATACAATTGATAAATAGCAGATTTTTAGCGATGGGCCCAATCTTAGATCCATAGCCCAACATTAGAGACATTTCCCCTATATTAATTTTTAACATAATAAGAGCTGCTGATGGTGTGCTAATGAGAATTCTGAAAATAGCAAGCAACGATGTCCTTGTAATAACATTTCTGATCAGAAATGGTTTAATTTCCACCTAATTGAGGAAAAATAATGAAATCACACATGCCATAGGGTAAACGCTCCTATAGTTGCGGTACGTTAGAAGCGTTAGGTTCCTATAGTTGTGTATGGAGACTCCGTACACACACACCAAAAAATTCTGAATTTTACTGGCGATGTAAACATCCATGCATGCAAACATTCATACATGTAAACTTCCTTTTCACGTAAATTAGCAACTTGCAAGAAATGTTGCAAACAAAAGTGGACAGTTGTATGCAATATATGGGATATTGCATGACATGTCTCATAAATTTACACGATCTATAATCTAAATTTGTATGATATATGACGCTCCATTTATGTGCATCATAGTAACGGAAATTTACACTACTTTTTTTTAGCTGTGCAGCTATAGGAACCTAACGCTTCTAACGTACCGCAACTATAGGAGCGTTTCCCCTATGATAGTTATATGAAAATTTTCATTTTGCTCGAATGTTGTTCTACTGATTATGTTGTGCAAGAGAAACGACACACAGTGGGAAAAAATCGACATAAAAGGAGCCAAATTCATTATCTCTGATCACCGCGGATTTAACCTTTGCAAATATAATCATTCTAATAGGAAAAAGTCTCAGGAATCCAGTGGAAATAGTTTCGTCCTGTGCATAATAGGGCTAGTTGGGGTTTTTGGAGAATTTTACTCAAATTTCTTATATTTTTGTAAAAATGACTTAAAAAATACCTCATTCTGGTTAATAAACGTTCTGAAATATTGTCACTCTTGTAGAAAAGCATATGGAGAACCCATTAAAAAAAACGTTATATACATCATCAGTCTGTGCAGACTATGCATTTTAGCCAATTTTACCTCGCTATTACCTTATTTTCAATATTTTTTCAAAAGACAGCAATCAGTGATAAGAAAACTTGTCCAATGATAGTCCTTCTTGAAGGAAAACACCTAAGGGATCCAAAAAATTACGATTTAGATTACATTGAAAGCTAAGCTGATGTATGGAGCAATTTTTTGTCCTGATTCTCCCCTATTTATAAAGTTAATCAGTAGTGTTACACGGGTTATACGCGTAAGTGCCTGTCATACTATACCCTCGTGTACTGTATTACTGTAAAATAATTGTGGAATTAAATGGAGATGGTTTCATCTTGAGAAAATTTTAGTAAATTACCCATTTTGCACAATTTCTCCCTTTTACTGAAGAAAACAAGTCGAATACGTTAACAATACGAATTAATGCCTGTTATTTTGATCGTTTGGGCACTTTCCTTCAGTAAAAATGTGTGAGGAATTTCATGGTGATGGTCTCATTTTGTGCTAACATCAGCTTATTACCCAATTTTCCCGATTAACCCATTTGATTCAATAAATCAAGTAGTATTCGAATTCAAGTATGTAATATTGAATACTCGTTTATTTTATGATTGTCATCAAAAATGCTTTTCTCATCTTGCGCAGACTTTAGATAATTAAACATTTTGCCCCATTCTCCCCTTTTATTGAAGAAAAAATATAAAATTATACGATTATACGCCACATTCATATTAAACCCTCAAACACTGTCCTACTGAAAACATCTAATGGTGAAAATATCATCTTAAGTAAACCTCACATACGTAGAAATATAATTTAATAACTTTATGTATAACATAAAATTAATTATTTCATAAGTTGCACAATCCGGAAACAAACAACGATCAGTCAACTTTCTAAATATCAGCTTCTTTCCAATTGACTTCCGTTTCAACTGATCCTAGTAGGTAACTCCTTACAGAGTATGCTTCTTACCACTTATCTTTTTATCTTAAATCATAAGATCAAAGTACTTGTTTAGGGCTATCTACACCAAACTTATAATTAGTAACATCTTTAATACTTCTTTATCGTGGCTGTCACTATAGTTATCATATTCATCAGAATCGACATCATAACGGCGCCGGTGGTGTAGTGGTAAGCGTGACTACCTCTCACCCCAGCAGGCCTGGGTTCAATCCCAGTCGGCGCCGCCGGGATGTTCTGAGGCATAACATCTCTGATCACGCCTTCCTTCGGATGGGAAGTAAAGCCGTTGGTCCCCGGTTCATGAGTTGATGGGTCGATAGGTAGGGTCCAGGTGTGGGAGCTGCCTTCCTGGCACGTCGGTAGCATTGGTGCTCAGCACGGAAAACAAGATCGACGGAAAAAACAAACCAAAGGAAAAAAAAAAAGAATCGACATCATTGTTACAAGGTTCGCATGGAGGATTCATGAAATTTTCTATCATTTTTTGACTGAATGTTTCGTCAGAAGATCTTTTTCGTTTAGAACTGTGGGCCATAACCAATGTTCCGATCTTGGGGTTTGAACGAGCCAATGCAAATTTGAAGTTTTGCGAGCAAGATGGGGACGTATATATTTATAGTTTTTGTGGCAAGATTCACCAGCTTGTCCATTCACAAAACTTAAGGGAAATGGCTTTAAAATAAACGAAATTATTTTGTTTATAATGCATAGATTAGTAGCCAATGAACCTCACCAAATTATCCTCGTATTCTGCTAAATGTTTGTATTTATGAACACATGGTGGTAGATTTCTTATAAACGGAAATTCTGTGTATACCTGCTCTTCTAAGATGTTGTACAACTCTGCTAACTTGTCCTTATTTAAAAATTGGTTTGACAAGACCAAACAACTTATCAAACGCAGGTTTCTCATCATATCAGCATCCACATTAAGAACTTCTGCAAACTTTTCTGGCTCAGAGAGTAGCCTTCTGGCCATGTTTCCATTATTGGAACTTCCGCTTCCTCCAATTTCCTACTTGATTTATTAAATTGAAGGGGATAATCGGGAAAAATGGGTAATAAGCTGATGTCAGCACAAAATGAGACCATCACCATTAAATTTCGCGCACATTTTACAGAGGGAAAGTGCCAGAACGATCAAAATAACAGGCCTTAATCCGTATAAAAGTATATCATGGCTTGCTTTCCTCAGTAAATGGGGGAAATTGTGCAAAATGGGTAATTTACTGAAATTTTCTCAAGATGAAACCATCACCATTCGATTCCTCAGCTTTTTTTACAGTAATACAGTACACGAGGGTATAATATGAAAGGCACTTACGTGTATAACCGTGTAACACTACTGATTGACCTTAGGTGTTCTCCTTCAAGAAGGACTATCATTGGACAGGTTTTCTTATCACTGATTACTGTCTTTTAAAAAATATTGAAAATAAGGTAATAGAGGTAAAATTGACGAAAATGCATAGTCTGCACAGACTGGTGATGTATGTAACGTTTTTTTAATGCATTCTCCAGATGTTTTTCTACAAGAGTGACAATATTTCAGAACGTTTATTAACCAAAATGAGGTATTTTTCAAGTCATTTTTAAAAAATTTTAAGAAATTTGAGTAAAATGCTCTAAAAAATCCCAAACATGCCCTATTCTGCACAGGACGAAACTATTTCCACTGGACTCTTGAGACATTTTCCCAAAATAATGATTATATTTGCAAAGGTTAAATCCGCGCTGATCAGAGATAATGAATTTAGCTCCTTTTATGTCGATTTTTTCTCACTGTGCGACGGTAGAGCATGAGAGTACGAATACAAAAAGACTGTCACGCACGACAACGAAGCGAGTGTAGTCAAAAACGTCAACGGTTTTCGTCCCTGCTTGGAAGTGATTAATTGAAATTTTTGAGTAATTAAGAACTTACGTAAATTTGGCTTCCTGCAGAATAAACAAGGTGATGATGAATTCCTATAACCAACAGTTACTGACTGATACTTCAACGAGCTTTAGCAACTCTCTTTATTCCAATCTGGTATAATATCTTCAACACATATCTATCTAAAGGGCGAACACGAAATTATTGCGACACCGAAAATGTCATGCCAATTTTCTTATAATGTTTAGAATCAAACCAAAATTTTAGGCTAGTTTTATACATATATTTACTTCAAAAATCAAAAGAAAAGTTAATCGATGGAGCCTTGAGTGTAAAATTGAACGCATTTTCGCTTGATGCCCTCCATCAAAGTCTTTACAGTGTCATCCGGTACCAGTTTCTCAGTTTTTTTTTTCCATTTTCTTAACATGTCCTTCTCGTCTTTGACTGTCTTCTTGCTCTTCCGAAGTTCCCGCTTCATTATTGCCCAGTACTGCTCCACCGGGCGCAGTTCCGGACAGTTTGGCGGATTCATGTCCTTTGGAACAAAATGGACAGAATTGGCCTCATACCACTCCAGGACACTTTTAGAATAGTGGCATGATGCCAAATCTGGCCAAAATAGCGGAGCTTCGTCGTGCTGCTGCAAGAACGGCAAAAGGCGCTTCTCGAGGCACTCAGATTTGTAGATCTCGCCATTTACTGTGCCCTTTGTCACGAAAGGCTCACTCCTCAGTCCGCAAGAGCAGATGGCCTGCCAAATGAGATATTTGGAGGCGAACTTCGACATTTTCTTCTTCTTAAATTTGTCGTCCACATCGAACTTGCTCTTGCCGGTGAAAAACTCCAACCCCGGAATTTGCTTAAAATCGGCTTTTATATACGTTTCGTCGTTCATCACACAGCAGCCATATTTTGTCAGCATCTTCTCGTAGAGCTTCCGTGCCCGAGTTTTAGCCGTCGATTGTTGCCGCTCATCGCGGTTTGGGAAGTTCTGTACCTTTTATGTATGTAGTCCAGCTCTCTTCTTTGCATTCTCGACGTAGCTCTGCGACATGCCGATCTTTTTAGCCAAATCACGGCTTGAGACGTTGGGATTTGCTTTAATCATCCGCTTCACCTTTCCCTCCGTCTTTTTGTTCTCCGGTCCCGGTTTTCTTCCAGCTCCTTTGTCGTGGTCCAACGTCAACCGCTCCTGGAACCGCTTCAACACTCTGGAGACGGTTGAATGGTGAATGTTCAACATTTTTCCCAACTGCCGGTGCGACAGGTCAGGAAATTCCAGGTGTTTGGAAAGAATTTGTTCTCTCAACTCGCGTTGGTTCACCTCCATTTTCGTTGAATCGAAAAACACGACTTCGAGTTTGACAGCATGTACACAATACACATCAATGAGAAAGTGTGCAAAATTTGGTTGATTTTTACCCAATGGTAAAAAAGTTATGCCCTGTTGAATGTGTCGCAATAATTTCGTGTTCGCCCTTTATACCTAAAAACGATTTTTAACGGCGTTATTATGTATAGATGGTGGCTACGATCACCCCAACGATCTGTTTCATAATGTCAACTCGGCAGACCCCTTGTTTTAATTTTAATCTGATTTTTTTTATCATATAGATGGGTAGGTAGGTATTTAAGCTGCTACGCGTACGGAAGGTGTGCGAGGAGAAAGACTCAGACACCTGAACCTTTCCGTTCTTCTAATGTCTGAATTCCAGCCAGGAGGTGGATCTCAGAATTTCGAGTCCGCGGTGGACTGTTTAGGATCATCCTAAGGATCTTTTTTTTTCCTTGATTTGTTTTCCGTCGATCTTGTTTTCCGTGCTGAGCACCAATTCTACCGACGCCAGAGAGGCAGCTCCCACACCTGCACAGTTCAAAAAGTAGTGTAAATTTCTGTTCAATATGATGCACACAAATGGAGCGTCATATGTCATATAAGTTTACATTATATATCATGTAAAGTTCTAGCACAATTCATGCAATGTAGCAAATATTGTATACAAAAGCCTATCTTTGTAAA
Organism: Ochlerotatus camptorhynchus; assembly: GCF_037179485.1. Lineage (NCBI taxonomy): Eukaryota > Metazoa > Arthropoda > Insecta > Diptera > Culicidae > Ochlerotatus > Ochlerotatus camptorhynchus. The sequence goes on along the minus strand of NW_027040712.1, from coordinate 101,759 downwards.
CAACATTGTTTACAAGTTGCTCGGTTGTGTGAAATTAAATTTAAGTTTACGTGAATGAATGTTTACATCACAATTAAAATTCAGAATTTTTATCTGTGTGGACCCTACCTATCGACCCATCAACTCATGAACCGGGGACCAACGGCTTTACTTCCCTTCCGAAGGAAGGCGTGATCAAAGATGTTATGCCTCAGAACATCCCGGCGGCGCCGACTGGGATTGAACCCAGGCCTGTTGGGGTGAGAGGTAATCACGCTTACCACTACACAACCGGCGCCGCTTCCTAAGAAACTTATTCTGGATCCTTTGCAGTTTAAGGTGATGGCATTTAGAACAACGCTCCCAGATCGGCATACCATACTCAATAACAGGTAATATTAGTTGTCTATAGACAGCAAGCTGATTGTCCAGGGATAAGGTGAACTTCCTATTCATAAGCGGATACAGTGGTCTTATCAAGATGTTGCACTTGGTGTTAGTTTTGTCAATGTGCTCCCTGAAAAGAAGCCTGCTATCTAGTGTTAGTCTGGGGTACACAACCTCTTTGGACCATTCCACCACTGAGCCGTTTAAGCATATCTTATTATTTTCAGACGGAACAAGTGTTGGTGATTGGGAATGTGAAAATATGATGACCTGGGTCTTTTCCGCGTTGATACGGATCTTCCAGATGTTGAAACACTCAGACAGGACATATAAGTCTCTCTGAAGTTTGACAGTAAGAGCTCCGATGACCTTTCCCTTGTAGACGATGGATGTGTCATCTGCATAGAGAGACAACGTTCCACCATCTGGGAGAGCCGAATGTCGGAGGTGAACAAGTTGAAGAGGATGGGCCCAAGGATACTTCCTTGCGAAACGCCCCCACCAATATAGAAGGCATCAGAATTGATGCCATGGAGAGAGACTTAGAATGTCCTGTCAGAGAGGTATTTTTGGATGATCTTCACGAAGAAGATTGGAAGACCGTATCGTTGTAATTTGTACACGAGGCCATTAGGCCAGACTTTATCAAACGCTTTTTCAACGTCTAACAATGCCATGGCAGATGTTTTAGATACCGACTAGTCCCGCTTCGACCGACCTTGTCAAAAACTAAACTGCTCCTCAAGTAAGATGTTATTTTCATCGGCAGATGTTAGAAGGCGCTGATAAATTGCTTTTTCAAGAAGCTTTGATGACCCTGAGAGAAGGCTGATAGGTCTGTATCTGGAGGGCGAGGAAGAAACCTTCCCAGTTTTATGGATAGGTATGACTTTAGCTAACTTCCAACACGAGAGGAAGTAGCCAAGCCTAAGTCACTGATTGAACATCAGTGCCAGGTAATCATAGAATGTAGAGCTAATATGTTTGACCCCGAAATGTGGGGCCTACCTGGGAAGATTTGATATAGGCCAACAGTTCGTCAGCTGAAATCTCTGAAACTTCGGGGAAGTTGTTGGGAATCAAATTGAGGTTGGCTGTGTTTTCAGCAACAGCAGCCTTATGTGGACTACTCATGTATTGTCCGAAATTATGGGAGCTAACAAACTGTTGGCCAATCACAGCAGGCTTATAAACAGGAGTTATCAGATGAACCACTGAATCATCGGGACGATTCAGTGGAACCAGTGGTGGAATGGGTCTGGGCTTATTTTTTAAGATTCTGGTTAGCTTCCAGTTAGGCAGACCAGTTAGCTGGTACTGCCTACGAATGGTGTTACGGATTCTAATGAGGTCTTTAGTAGCGCTGTCAAGGTTCGAAGTGTTACTCAGCTGGCTCGATGTTGCACTTGTTGTTCCCTGGCACGTGTTGTTCTCTGGCCCGGGAAATCGCCTCCTCGATGGTATGTACACACCGGTCAACATCTTCGGACGTCTCCGGTTGGACATCGTTGTCAACCCAGTGTTGATATTAAGACCAGTTAACACGATGGTAGTTGTGCCGGGAAGCTTAAAAACGGTTCACCGAGGAACCAACTTTGGCCAACACCGGATAGTGGTCCGAGCTGAGTTCTTGGTAGACAACCGGTTGTCAGATGTGGGCTATGTTGTTGATGTAGATGTCGATAGTGGCGTGAGCACCGGACTGACTCAACCGGGTGGGAGTGTCAAGACTCAAGATGTTGTACTGCGCTTCTTGCAGGTCGTTGTTCATGATGGTGCCGTTTTGATTGCGCCGACTGTTGCCCCAAGCTTGATGTTTGACGTTCAGGTCACCAGCGGTGATGAAATTTTACCGCCGTCGTAGCTTGACAATATCTCGTCGCCGGTCTGCTGCCGACCCGTCTCTGATGTTGACTTGTTTGGGGCAGTAAGCCGCAACGATGGTGATGCGGCCGACAGGAGTAGAAACTTCCACCCCTACGGCTTGGATTATCTTCAGCTGAAAGCTCGGCAGCAGCCGACAGCAGATGTTTCTCCTTAGGGCGATGGCCACTTCTCCTCCCCCATAACTGGTTCGATCTAGCCTCACGAGCCGGAAATCGGGAAGGTACACGTTAATGTCCGGTTTTAGGTGGGTTTCAGTTATTATGGTAGTGTCGATGTTTCGCTTGTACTTGCTTATTTATTTATGTTGCGCCACGAAGTGTTCCCACTTGTTGTATTTTGCATCAAATGGGCCTATAAATTGATCGATTCTCTTCATCGACTTTCTCGTTCGTTTATTACACGGCTAAATAAACGCCTCTGACTGTGTTTGTCAAATTAGTTGTTAGATAATAGCTTCTTCCATCAAACTGTTTGTCAAAAATAGTTGGAAACGATTTAACACGGCCGCCATGATCCAAAGAGAAAATCATTAAGAGAATCGACCAATATAGTTAGGACCTTATGCACAGACGGTTATACTTGTTGGAACAAACCACTATTATAAAGTGAGCAGGATGAGTGTCCAATACGAAAACCGTAGTTACATGATAATTCTTGTCTTGACGATCATACCGAGATGACTAGCAACATGGTTTGATCGTCAATACAAAATGACAGACTGTTTATCAGCAGTGAATTGTGATACTTGTTATACAGTTTTAGTTTTCTCATACGTCGTTTGATGACGATGTTTAAATGGTCGTCGTAATAGCTCAAACTTATGCAGTGACGGTGATAATTTTCAGCACTGGTTCAAGGTTCCTGAAATGTTACGAAGTTCAATGAAGTTATAGACAATCCATGATTGGACGTTTCTACAAAGCTCTCTGCAAAATTCTCTGCACTTCTACGAAGTTCACTGAAGTTCTACAAAGTTCGTTGAACTTTTACAAAATTAGCTGAACTCCTATAACAGTTGATGCACTTCTAGAATGTTTCTAGACCTTCTACATAGGACCATGAACTTATAGTTTGCTGAAAATCGATGAAGTTCCTTGAATTTCTACAACGTTCCTCGATCATTTATCTTTTTAGCCTTCTTATAAGAATTCTTGCTTTTCTTGAAGATGGCTGGAGTGACATCCGTTCAGCCATAAGTAGTACTGCTGCAGCGGCACTAGGTACTGCAATCTCGGACCGAAGAAATGACTGGTTTGACGGCGAATGCAAACTGTTAGTAGAGGAGATGAATGCAGCACGGGCGAGAATACTGCAACATCGCACGAGGTTGAATTACAAAACTCGGTTTTCCGAAGGAAGAAGCGTCAGCAGAAATACCGAGATCGCGAGACGATGGAAAATCTGTACCGCGTAAACGACACACGGAAGTTCTACGAGAAGCAAAATAGTTCGCGCAAAGGCTACGTGCCTGCAAGCCGATATGTGCAAGGACTTGCACGGTAAACTTCTCACGAACGAGTTTGAGGTGATTGAGAGGTGAAAGCAGTACTATGACGAGCACCTCAACGAAGGTGGCACGGCAACAGACCTTGGAGCACGCGCAGAAGACGACAAGCTACCGGCCCCTGATCTTCAAGAAGTTGAGGAGGAGATCGGTCGGCTAAAGAACAACAAAGCAACTGGTGTAGATCAACTACCAAGTGAGCTATTAAAATACGGTGGTAAAGCACTGGCTAGAGCGCTGCACTGGGTAATTGCCAAGATTTGGGAGGAGGAGATATTACCGGAGGAGTGGATGGAAGGTGTCGTATGCCCAATCTACAAAAAGGGCGACAAGTTGGATTGCTGCAACTACCGCGCGATCACACTGCTGAGCGCCGCCTAAATACAAGGTACTCTCCCAAATTCTATGCCGCCGTCTGTCACCATTTGCAAGAGAGATCGTGGGGCAATACCAGGCGGGATTCATGGGTGCCCGCGTTATCACGGACCAAATTTTCGCGATTCGGCAGGTTCTACAGAAATGCCGCGAATACAACGTGCCCACACATCATTTGTTCATCGATTTCAAATCCGCATACGACACAATCGATCGAGATCAGCTATGGCAGATTATGCACGAGTACGGATTTCCAGACAAACTGACGCGATTGGTCAAGGCGACGATGGATCGAGTGATGTGCGTTGTTCGAGTATCGGGGACACTCTCGAGTCCCTTTGAATCTCGAAGGGGGTTACGGCAAGGTGATGGACTTTCGTGTCTGCTGTTCAACATCACGTTAGATGGTGTGATCAGAAGAGCTGGGATAGACACGAGTGGCACGATATTCAGAAAGTCCATCCAGCTCCTTGGCTTCGCCCATGACATTGACATTATGGCACGGAGCTTTGAGATGATGGCGGAAACGTACATCAGGCTGAAGCTAGGCGGATTGGCCTTGCCATCAACGCATCGAAGACAAAATACATGAAAGGAAGAGGTTCTAGGGAAGACAATGTTAGCCTCCCACCCCGAGTTCAGATTGACGGTGACGAAATCGAGGTGGTCGATGAGTTCGTGTATTTGGGCTCACTGGTGACCGCCCAAAATGATACCAGCAGAGAAATTCAAAGACGCATTATGGCAGGGAATCGTGCCTACTTTGGACTCCGGAGGACGCTCCGGTCGAATAAAATTCGCCACCGCACGAAGTTGACTGTCTACAAGACGCTGATTAGACCGGTGGTCATCTACGGCCACGAGACCTGGACTATGCTCGTGGAGGACCAACGCGCCCTTGGTGTTTTCGAACGGAAGGTGTTGTGTACCATCTACGGTGGAGTGCAGATGGATGACAGAACGTGGAGGAGGCGAATGAACCACGAATTGCACCAGCTGCTGGGAGAGCCATCCATTGTCCACATTGCAAAAATGGGCGACTACGGTGGGCTGGGCACGTCGTAAGAATGCCGCACGACGACCCAGTGAAAATGGTTCTAGAAAGCGACCCAACAGGAACAAGAAGAAGAGGCGCGCAGCGGGCATGGCGGATCGACCAAGTAGAAGGTGACCTGCGGACCCTTCGCAGACTACGAGGCTGGCGAACTGTGGCCATGGATCGAGTAGAATGGAGACAACTTCTTTGGACAGCAGAGGACAACAAGGCCTTAGCCTGATTGTTAAAGGTAAGGTATAAGAAGGGTATACAAATCACTTGGAAAACATCGACTTTCGATCCGGATTCCGGAGGGCCGAGTATAATATCTTCATATCCCAAGTAACATTGCAAGTTTTATCAAGGTTATAAAGCATGCTGCAAGCCTAAATCATGGTCTGCAGTACCCATATAGAACCAAAATTGTTACTTTTGGGATATCAATCGACTCAGCTCGACGAGATCGGACAATGTATGTGTGTGTTTGTTTTCTAAGACATGTATCTCGTTAACCATTGAACTGAATTGGACCCAACAACCACAAAATGAAAGGTTTAATAATAAAAAAAATGCATTTAAAAACATCATTAAACATTGATTTTTCTCGACAACGACTGAACCAAAATAGACACAACAACCACCAAGGTACTAAAATTACATATGATGATTTTGAATATGTTCGGAACTGGTTCCTGAGATATGACTGGATCATGATCTTGTTTGTATGAGTCATAAGACTAAATCCGTCCTAAAACAAATGAAATCCATACCTCAAATGACATAATAATGCAAAATTTAGTTCAATGGTAGTCATTTTTGCCCAATGTTGAGCAATATTGGTAGAATTTTGGTTAGTAATATGGATCAGACTTCACCATAGGTTTGTTGCCCCTTACTTTTGCGAAATTTGATCAAATTCCCTGAACTTTTGTATATTTCAGTTTTATAAATAGGAAATACTGAACCCCTTCCCTTGCCTCTAATTTTAAACGCAGCTGTGAAAACATGTGAAGACATTTCGTCGATCTCGTTGAAGATTATTTTTTATCTAAATACACCTGGCATCTCTGCTATTAAAATAGCTTAACACCGTGAAACTATTGTAATAAAAATCACATTGCATTGATCGAACGAACTATGTAATAGCAGTTTTCTGAATCGTTGCGTTTTCAAATAGGTGAAATGTGGAATTAAATGTAGCAAATTATGAGGAAGAAAAGAATTCCACAACTCAGAAGACTAATTCATCAGTGCCATGCAACCACTCCTAGGTTAGTGCATGTGAAATACTAAATGATACAATATATACATTACACATGGGTTAAACTTCATCTAGGGGTCCCTCCGCTTCCTACATCTATCCTATCTCGAAATATCTAGCAATATTGATTGAAATAAAATCCATTTTTATTTTTATTTTAAATGCAATTAAAAGCAAATGTACAAGAGAAATCCTATAACTCACTCTCGGTATCCTGATGAATGTGGGCGTCTTAGTGGAATACCTGTATAATGAGAGAGAGAAGGATTAGTATTTTCCATTTAATTCCACTACTTTATTTGCTTATCCTTGACAGATACGCGTATTTCGTCTACAATGTGCAGACTTCTTCAGTGTCTTGTACTAATACTATTATCGAGTATTAGTACAAGACACTGAAGAAGTCTGCACATTGTAGACGAAATACGCGTATCTGTCAAGGATAAGCAAATAAAGTAGTGGAATTAAATGGAAAATACTAATCCTTCTCTCTCTCATCACTCTCGGTAGTTGAAGATGCTTATTTCAAATAACAGACTAAAGTAGAAATTTGTATACGATAGATGAGGAGGAGATGGAAGTATAGAATTAATAGTTCCGTTTAGAGTACGGCAGTGTGAAATTGCATCCAGAGAGTAGATAGCGAGCTAGGACAACTTTTTAGGAAGGTACAAATCGGTTTTCCTCATCTATCGTATACAAATTACCACTTTAGTCTGTTATTTGAAATAAGCATCTTCAACTATGTAAATCGTTGACTTCACGCAGAAGTGGTACTAAACATATAGTCAAAGTCACTCTCGGTTTTATTTCAATTGATTTACGTGCTATTCAATTTCATCCAAATTGGAGATCAGGTTTCGGAAATGTTATCAAAACAATATCTACAAGTAACTACCAATATCTGTCATGAACCAATAAGTACATAAATAATACATAAAATCATCCACAAAAAAATCTCCCAACATCCCTTTGCTAGGACCGAATATGAAAGCTCTTTTATTTATTATTCCGAGAAAGAAAAATCTACCTCATCTCAAGATCGATCCCGACGATCGAGAAGTGGAATCCCACCGAGAAAGTAAAAAAGTGCTCCGCTTTCTGTAGCCAATCGGTGTTAATTCGTGCACATTAGCGCGACACATCTCCGACATCTCCGTCCGTGATGGGCTGTGGATAGTGGGGCGTTAAAATTCGATCATAAATAGCAGCATGTGGCCCGCCAACAAGCGCGCGATGATTTGTTACGGTTGACATTCTGACTGTGTGTTGTTTTCATAGCGGAAAGCTGAGCACTGGTGCACGCACGTCGTTTCTTGGTTGAAAGGATTCGATCGGCACCACGCACTGCGGGGATTATTTGAAGAATGGCCGGGAGAAATTTGATACCCACCTTGCTTGAAGGGGAAAGATTTACACGGGCAGGTGACTCAAAGTACAAATGTGACTGTAGTTAGCACTTCCTTGGGTCTGGGACTAGAAGCAACATTAAACAAGTGCGAACTTCGAATGAAATACGTTTCATAGAAGCGATGAAATGATCGCATCTTTACAATGACGCACAGTTTTGAATCTCTCGTACAGTTGCAGGAATTCGAATTAATATTTTCGACGACATGCACTTGTACATCATTAATAACGTCATTCCATTTCAATATGTCGATAAATATTGTCCTATATAGCGCCGAGCCGAGTGTCATCATTATTCCCCTGTGAGAAATGCGCCCCAGACGAGACAGTCGCCGCAAGGAGTCCCGAAGGGAATAGCTCAGAGAGGATGCGCCTATGGGCGACTGCGAAAGACAAACACCGGAGCTGGGAATCCGCGACCGTGTTGCTGCTTTTAATAAATATAAATATGAGATTATTAAAAATAATATGATAAACGGTTATGCACTGTGAAGATGCCGCAAAGTTCGATTTCTTCCCGCTCACAGCTCCATGGGGAGAGATACATAGCGGGGAAAGAATTTGTGAGAGCAACTGCCGAGCGAGGTACAAGTGCCGAGAAGTGCACTGTCACTTTAGGGACGGAATGCAAGAGGACCTACTTTTATGGCGACCGAAACGAAGCAAGAGGATGCCTTCCTGGGGACCTGCTGTGAATCTGTGTAGCCTTTTTTTTTTCCAAATCACCCCCCGTCGGTTGGCTTGGACTGATGGTGACGCGAGTCCCCAAAGAAGATACATGGTTAACCACAATGTGGTGACTGGACAGGATTTGTTGACCAACTTGGAATTTTATCACTGATTGATCGAATAATTGTGGCATTCGTTTTGGCTGATACCATTTGGAAATGTCAAGTAATAGGGGAAATGGATGTTATGTCGGCCTAAATGCCCCTAATTTGGGCCCATACATAAATTCAGCGATCGACTCAATTTTCAATAGCGACCAAAAATGTCCATAAGTACCGTCCCAATGACGCGTTCATCTAGATTAAATTGATAAATAGCAGATTTTTAGCGATGGGCCCAATCTTAGATCCATAGGCCAACATTAGAGCCCTTTCCCCTACTTCTGATGTGAGAATCGAAGAAAAAATCAATAATGTTTTAAAAAAAAATCATCATATGTCGTCGTTCGTTCGTATTGTGTGAGTGAATTGTATGATATTTGCCCGAAATTCATCCTTCAGAATAAATATGCCAGAATGAATCTGGCCAGAAAACAATTTCCCAGAAATATTTTCTCCAGGATAGACCATTTTCCCGAAACTAAATTCCAGAACGGTCCATTACCCAAAATTTATAATTTCATGCAAAAGGCCGGAACAAATGAATAATTTTACTTTCGTTACACAATACAGTACTTTCCCGATTTTGTCAGCCCCATCTGAAATTTTAGGCTGACAAAAACGGGAAGCTCACAAAATCGGGAATTTTTTTTTTCAATATTTTAACCTCCAAAATGATTTCAAAATCAAGATTAACCATTATCTATGTTTATTTATGTTTACTATTCTTACAACAAAGGATACTCCAAACGTCTCGAAAAGGCAAAACTTTTCTCGTATGGTTTGATGAGCCGGTACGTACTGTTCAGTTTCCTTAAATTCTGCTTGGTTTCCAGCGCTGCAACCCAGACTGGACCTTTCTATCAACAATCAATACGAAACTAACGATTTTAAATTGGCTCACCACTTTAGTAGCCTATTGGTCCCAAGCAAACGATTAACGTACCCTATTCTAGTTGAAATTCTATTACTACACTATGTTTGTTTTGATTCGCTATGAAAGTTTGACAGATAACATCAGGGGTGTGTGGATTCATGCAGAACATGCAGGGGTAAGTGAAATAGCTTGGGACTGCTTGGGACCGTTGTTCTGGTACTGAGTGAGCCAAAAATAATAATGATTTTCTTCGGGACCCAGTGGTCTTAGAGTTACCTCTATGTTTCTATCTCAGTATCAACGTAGATACACTAGCCACTACCGCGTTGATGGCCGTCGCCGCCTTCTCGCAGGCATACTCGACGTGACTATTGAAGCCATGCGGTCGTCGATCATCACTCAACACGCGCTTCGAGGCTATGGCGTGCTCCCCAACGGTTATTTCTGTCAGCTGCACCGCTTTATTTCCAATCATGTCGATCGCCTCGGTCGCCAACATTTCCATCTCTTCCAGCGTCTTACCTGTTACCGTCAAGACGACGTTGTTCGCCAAGCCAACGATCTCAACTCGTTTGGGCAGCTTCAGCGTTAGCACGCCTTTGTACATTCCGTTCCAGAGCGTTGGACCAAGGATTAAACCTTCTGGCATTTTCACCGTGATACTAATCGATCTCTGTCCCATGTCCGTCTCGTAAACCAGAACACGGTTCTGGAAGTAGCTCCATTTGTTCCTGCAAAGGTAGTCAGGGACCTTCATTCTATGCAGCGTTTTGGTGATGACCTCCCAGCTGGCGCTGTTGAACGCATTCTTGACGTCGATCGTTATCACGGGGTTATATCGATCTCCTCTCGGCTTCTGTTTCGACGCCTTCTCGGCTCTCTCGACCACTGTCCGAATTGCATCCACCGTTGCTCTTTCTTTTTGGAATCCAAACTGCCTCTCTGACAATCCGTGCTCACTCTCCGTCAGTGATGGAAAAAATCAAGAAAATCCAAAATCAGGAACGGTCGAAAATTACTGGTGATCTTGAGATCAGAAAAATCACAAACAGAAAATCACGGCGGATTTTATCTTAACTGATCTTGAGAGTAGCAAAATCACACAGCAGAAAATCAAGGCTGATATTATCTTAGCTGATTTTGTGGTCACAAAAACCAAACGGAAAATCAATAGATTGGTATTACAATCAAAGTAAAAATCTGATATCCACCGCCATTTTGGAATTCAATATGGCGGAACAAAATCCAATATGGCAGCCCCCGGACTAGGAATATGCATTTAAAACCATGCAATATGGGTATCTGCGAAATGGGCTCGATGAGTGGAAGTAGAAAATTGACATCCGCCGCCATTTTGGAATTCAATATGGTGGACCAAAATCCAACATGGCAGCCCCCGGACAGGGAAAATTCATCTAAACCCATGCAATATGGGTATCTACGGAGTGAGCTTGATGAGGGGAAGTAGAAAATTGACATCCGCCGCCATTTTGGAATCCAATATGGCGGCCCCCGGACTAGGAATATGCATTTAAACCCATGCAATATGGGTATCTACGGAATGAGCTCGATAAGGGGAAGTGGAAAAAAAACACCCGCAGCCATTTTGGAATACAATATGGCAGACCAAAATCCAATCTGGTGGCCCCCGGACTAGGAATATACATTAAAACCCATGCAATATGGGTATCTACGGAATGGTTTCCATGAGTGGAAGTGGAAAATTGACATCCGCTGCCATTTTGAAATTCAATATGGCGGACCAAAATCCAATAGGTGGCCCCAGACATGGAATATATATCTAAACCCATGTAATATGGGTATCTGCAGAATGGGCTCTTGATTTCCAAAATGGCAGCGGATTTTAATTTTCCACTTCCACTCATCTAGCCTATTCCGTAGATACCCACATTGCATGGGTTTAGATGCATATTTCTTGTCCAGTGCCACCATATTGGATTTTGGTTCACCATATTGGATTTTGGTCCACCATCTTGAATTCCAAAATGGTGACGAATGTCAGTTTTCCACTTACCCTCATCGATCTCATTCCAGAAATATCCATATTGCATGGGTTTAGATGCATAATCCCTGTCCGGAGGTCGCCATATTGGATTTTGATCGGCCATCTTGAATTCCAAAATGGCGGCAGATGCCAATTTTTCACTTCCAATTAACGAGCCCATTCCGCTGATACCCATATTGCATATTCCCTGTCAGGGGCCACCATATTGGATTTTGGTCCGCCATATTGGATTCCAAAACGGCAGCGGATGCCAATTTACCACTTCCCTTCATCGAGCCCATTCCGCAGATACCCATTCCATCTAGCCCATGCCGCAGTTGTTGCATTGGCTTAGATGCATATTCCTTGTCCGGGGCCGCCATATTCGATTTTGGTCCGCCATCTTGGATTTCAAAATTGCAGCGGATCTCAATTTTTCACTTCCCCTCATCGATCCCATTCCGGAAATATCCATATTGCATGGGTTTAGATGCATATTCCTTGTCCGGGGCCGCCATATTGGATTTTGGTCCACCATCTTGCATTCCAAAATGGCAGCGGATGCCAATTTTCCACTTCCTTGCCCATTCCGTCGATACCCTATTACATGGGTTTAGATGCATATTCCCTGTCCAGGGGCCGCCATACTGGATTTTGGTTAGCCATCTTGGATTTGTGGGAGCCATCTAGGGTTGAAATCCACCATTTTAATTTCATCCGGAATGTTGACTTGAATTTCGGAACTGCCCAAACTCTAGAATTTCACATATCTTCTAATGCTATGATTTTCGATGATTTTGATCTTGGTTGATATTGATGCTGGTTGATTTTGAGAATCGAAAATCACGGCTGATATTGGTCGAAAATCACGTGTGATTTTCGTGGTGATTATAGCTTATAATATTGGTGCCTGTGATTTTAGGTGATCTTGATCTTGAAAGATTGCTGATTTTGATTTTCTGATCTTGATTTTAGCCAACACGAGAGTCTCCGTGAATTTCGTCAGCCTGTTTAGGATGATCCTCTCCAAGAGTTTTCCAAGTTTATCCAGTAGGTACTGCTTCGAGTTCCTCGTTAGTGACTTCGTCGTTATATCCCTCTCCGTCTCCGTACGATGTAGGTGACCAGTTCGTTGAATCGTGCTTCGGGAAAAGTCCTTCCGATGACTTTCAGGTTCTAATAAGTGGCAAGCGAAGCATTTGATTGCTTAGCAAAGACCTAGGCTGCACATTGATGTTAATTTGTTCCAATACAGCTGGGCAATCAACTCGATTCTGCAGAATAAAGGGTGATACGGTCAAAATTTGGTCAGTATCAACTTGACGTATTTCTTTCAATTTTGCATTTAAAAAAACCTGAATACCCCTCATTTTGAAGGTGTGTGTGTGTAGAATGTTGCTCCTATTTTGATTTTGGAATTCACTCTTCAGTTGTCAAAATGCCGTCCAAGCAAGAAGAGCAGCGTTTCAAAATTTTGCTCGCGCATCGCGAAAATCCGAGCTACTCGCACGCAAAGTTGGCAAAATCGCTAAAAGTTGCCAAATCAACCGTTACAAATGTAATTAAAGTGTTTGGAGAACGTTTGTCGACAGCCAGGAAGTCTGGATCGGGGGGTAATCGAAAACCAGAAGCCGCTGAGACGACAAAGAGAGTTGCCGGTAGTTTCAAGCGAAACCCTAACCTCTCTCTCCGAGATGCCGCAAATAAGCTGGGTGTATCGTCTACAACCATGCATCGAGCCAAAAAACGAGCAGGACTATCGACTTACAAGAAGGTAGTGACTCCAAATCGCGATGATAAACAAAATACGACGGCCAAAGCGCGATCCCGGAGGCTGTACACGACGATGCTGACGAAGTTTGACTGCGTGGTAATGGACGACGAAACCTACGTCAAAGCCGACTACAAGCAGCTTCCGGGACAGGAGTTTTATACGGCAAAAGGAAGGGGAAAGGTAGCAGATGTTTTCAAGCACATGAAACTGTCAAAGTTCGCAAAGAAATATCTGGTTTGGCAAGCCATCTGTACCTGTGGCTTGAAAAGCAGCATTTTCATAGCTTCCGGGACTGTCAACCAAGAAATTTACGTGAAAGAGTGTTTGAATAAACGTCTGCTGCCTTTCCTGAAGAAACACGGTTGTTCCGTACTGTTTTGGCCGGATTTGGCATCTTGCCATTACGGTAAAAAGGCCATGGAGTGGTACGCCGCCAACAACGTGCAGGTGGTTCCCAAGGACAAGAACCCTCCCAACACGCCAGAGCTCCGCCCAATTGAGAAATACTGGGCTATTGTCAAGCGGAACATAAAGAAGACCAAAAAAACTGCTAAGGGCGAGCAGCAGTTCAAGGCAAACTGGCTTTCTGCGGCGAAGAAGGTGGACAAGGTGGCTGTACAAAATCTGATGGCAGGGGTCAAGCGTAAGGCCCGGCAATTCAGATTTGGAAAAGCGGAAGCCTAACTGAATAATTTTCCTGAATTTTATACTAATTGAACTTGCAAAAGAAATTTAATTTGATTTTTTAAATAAACGATTTCACCGATTTACACGCGTTTTCCCTTGACCAAATTTTGACCGTATCACCCTTTATCAGCAACAAACATAGCTATTAGAGTGTCGCGACGAGTGTTGAGAGATTCTAGGTGTATTAATGAACAACGTTCCTCATAGGGATGCAGGCTAAAAGGATCACGCCAGATCTGTTCGATGCAACCCTACAGAGCTTTCTCAATCATTCTTACTTTGAGTTTGGAGTTAAGAGCGATTAATACACTTCCGCTGTTGGTTGCATTGCGATCGCAACTGAACACCTGACTAGATAAGGTGCGTCCACCGAGTCATGTCTCTGTCATTACGTCATAACAAAGGAACGAGCTGGCTAGAAGGAATTCCGTAGCACTGGAGTTCATACCACCGACTGTTTGGTAATAAATCAAAATATTACTGAGAACTAGTAGCTAAGTATGAAGCATCCGATGAACGTACGAATCCGCTGCAATGTAAATTCACGTCAGGAAGAGAAACTTCTGTATTCACGCTGAATAAAGCAGGCTGGAAAGCTCCCTCCCTACTCCCGACCACAGGACCAGGACGACTGAGGTGAGCGCAGGCAGCAATTGGCAGGACCGGGTCAGCGAGATTAAAAGTTTCCCCAGTGCGATGCGTCCCGGGGTCGTTAAAAAAATTTCAAGTCAGTTATGTCAGCGGCATTGCTGTTTAGAAGCGTTCCTACGCGCTGCACTGTTGTTTGACCGCGCATGCTACAAACAAATGGAAACTCAAATGAAGAAGTTGTTCTGCAGTTTATGTACTCGCCTGGAAGAGCAGACTGGAAGACCTCTAATCTTACTTCAGGCACAGGAACGGCTTAGACGGCAGGTACATGATGCTGGGTAGAGCGTAAAAGCAGCGACGTGCTCGAATGTGCCTAAAGGACTAGAGGCTTCCAAAGTGCTTTGCTGCAGACCTTCTATCCATACTCAAACGCAGGACCGGAATGACTGCAGGTCGCTGGCAGAAGGGGCTCAACTGCAATGAGATTATTAGGGGCTTCCATGAGGCTTGCAGGCGTGCATCCTAGTGGTCTAATGAATATTGATAGTGGATAATATGGTTAAGACATTTGGCTGGAAGGTCCAGTTTTCCATGACTTTGGCGCATAAATCGGGTTGAATCTCGTTGATGGCTTGAGAAATGTTGGCTTTTAGGACATCGATGGCTTGCGGCTTATTGGCATAGACGGGTGACTAACGATCGCCTCCGCGCGAAAATCGATTGTTTCGTGTGCTGTGTAGAACTTTGCCCCGTCCTGTTGGAACCACATATTGTTCACATCCATATTATCCACTTTAGGCCAGAAGAAGTCGGTAATTATCGACCTGTAGCGCTCTCCGTTGACGGTGATGGACTCGCCAGTGTCGTTTTCGAGTTCCAAATTTGACAATTCTGATGCGACCCGTTCTTCCAGAAATGTTCCTCCAAGCTGAAGAAGATTTTTCGGGCAACAACAACGAACACACGGCGCTGTCTATGATCGTGAGGTGTGGTGCAAATCAAAGTCTCGACGCAGAATTTTCCAAGTTGCAGCCTCCGAGAGGCCCAGTTCTTGTGCGCGGCGCGGAATTGACTCCCGGGGGTCTCCTTCACACTTTTGCGTACAGAGGCGATATTTTCGGCAGACCTTGCGTTCCGTTGACGGTGCAAATAGTCCTCTCGGTAGAACAATTATTGCGACCGTAAAATGGGCGAAGTGCTCGGAACGTTGCTCGTGCTTTGATAAATCAATTTTATCATTTGCACGTGCTGTTGGGCGCTATAACTCTTCATGGTTATTCAGCAAGACACGCTGAATAAATGACAGCTAATTTGACCGCAATTTATTTATTTATTTTATTTGTCAATCAATCAAATCTACATATTAACATTAGGACTTATATTCTATGACTTTGCAGGGTTCTGAAATATAATGAACTGTCAAAGTTAAGAAATCCCTTTTGGATAACTCTTTATGTGGCAAGCATCCTCATTGTGGTTTTCACCACATTCACAACGAGTTTTGTTGCCGCAATGGCTGGCCGGGTATCCCAGCCTTTTGCAGTTGGTACAATGGTATACCCTCTGTACAAACAACCACACTGAAACAAAAATGTTATTGCTTTAGAAATATTATGCCATGAATTGAGTTCAAAACTCTCAACGGGATCTCGAGAACGTTAGGTACACGTTGCAACAAAATTACTCCAACAAAACTAAATCTATTGTTCAACTGTCAGATTTTTCGCTACGTATCACTAACGGATGCAATGTACGTGAGCTTTTACCCT
This sequence comes from Ochlerotatus camptorhynchus, assembly GCF_037179485.1. NCBI lineage: Eukaryota > Metazoa > Arthropoda > Insecta > Diptera > Culicidae > Ochlerotatus > Ochlerotatus camptorhynchus. The sequence continues at coordinate 85,390 of NW_027040712.1, read as the reverse complement.
ATAAGTCGTAAATTTACTCTGGATATCATTTGGAGTTATCCTAAAAGTCCTAAAGCAATGTGTCTAGGCAAAGCAAATGTTTCTATTTAGTATTTAGTATTTAGTATTTACCATGATTTACTTGGATTCATCCAGTTGATAGTCTGTCTTGCGATAGAATCGTCACATCAAAGACAAATTCTACTCGACTACAGATCTTCTGTAGAAGCCTTTGGAAACGTCCTACGAGCTATATTGCCAATTTCAATGTTATTATGTTAGAAAGTTGCAGGATTTAAAGGGTTTTGACTTGAAAATTTGTTGACAGATTCACAGGAAATTTCTATGGAGCAAGTTCTCATGGAAATCCACAGACATAATTCTCAAGCTATAGACGTATCTGAGTCATATTGAGAATCAGTCACACTACAATTGCTATACAGATTACAAAAATCATGGTGGATATATGAAATCATGTCAATTAATAGTCATGCGATAGCTGTCATACTTGTATATATTTTGGATGTGCTCATCATTTAGAACTTCAAATAATGTTGGTGTGAATGAAGGTTTAGTAATTGATAGCTGGAAGATATTTATGAGGAAAATAATAAATAAACGTCATGTGGAACTCACCTTTAGCGTTGATGGGATATCAATGAGATCGTTAGTGGAATGTGAATTTGCCTTGGATTACAAATTTGGGAATGCTCCTATTAGGAAGAAAGTCCCGAACATAAATCGATCGGAAAAAATGGAAGTTGAACGAAGTACAGAGGCCAACAATGTTGATAAAAGGACCTGTGGTACTGGTGACGATGTGGGTAAAAACATCACCAACCTCAATGTCCCAGGACCAAGTGGTGTCCACAACACTCGAAGAACTCCGATTAAAGCTAATGAGGCTAACAGTATTACCACAAGGACCTGTAATAAAACTGGAGACGATAAAGTGGGTGGAAACACAACTAATCACAATGTCCCAGGTCTGATCGGTGTCCAATATACTGAACGGCTTCTTTCAAAACCTGAGTATAGAAAGATTAATATTACGGCAGGCAATAATCAATCAAAGAATGACTGCATAACTTTTACTGGGGAATGTAAGTACCCAATGAATATTTACATGACTACCACATTCAATAGTCAAAACAGCATCAAATTCATCCAAATAAATCTTCATCACGCAAAGGGTGCAAGTGCTGTACTTTGCAAGAGATTTATTCAAAGCAAACTGGATATTGCTTTCATCCAGGAGCCATGGTCAAAAAATGGAAACATTTTAGGCATTATTACTAAATCATGTAAGTTTTATGATCAAACACAGCAGTTTCCAAGGCTATTGATATCACCAAATGAGGCACATAGAATCCGAGTGTGTCACAATTCAAATCCATAATGTTCAGGCATGATTCATAGCATAAGATTCACACATGAAATGGATGTGTTTCGCAATAAGCGCAAAATTAAGTGTGAGACACATGATGATGACGTGTGGAATTTTTTGAGTGTAGCTTTATTCATATCATACACTGAGGCAAATGAACGTAAGAATTCCATAAGATCCACAATTCCAAAAGTATTATAAAACCTCACTATCAAGAAGTGTTCACTCGGCTGTCGACAGAAGCAGGCCACTCTCGATGTGTGTCACGCGATCGTCTGTTTACTCGGCAGCAACCATTGTGTGGTCCTCCTCATTGTTCTTCATCAGCAGTTCTTTCGGTCGATGCGTCGTCGACTTTGGAAAGCAACCGTTTCGTGATGAGTGTGTGAGTGTTGACCACGTTTTGCGAACCGATCTGCCCTTCGTTGGGGCAAAACCAATGAAACCACTGGAAGCGGCTCCCGTTCTGATGAAGGAGGCTTATTTTATAGCGGAAGATAAAGGGTTTATTGTGTTGTACCTTTTGACTATAATTTTAAGATGTTCACTATCTAGAACAAGAATCCTCGGCTCTGTGAAGTTAATTCGATTGAGCTTTATCAAATAAATAATTAAACAACTCACTATCAAGAGACGAAGCATTCCTGTCATTTTTCAATAACGAAGCTCTCATGTGATTAATTCTCATATTTTGACGTAGAACTACGTCTTTGTCGACTATACTATAGAGATTGCTAAAGTGTGATTGTGTCAGTGATTTGTTTTCATCTGGAAAAATTTTCACTATGAAGTTTTTTTTTCCCGATGAAAACATTTGCGTATACGTATACGTAACGTAGTGTGCATACGATAAACGTCAGCAAGCTCTATAGTGTATGGTGAAATAGGGGGGAGAGGTAGCTCATCGATTCTTCCGGTTCGCCTCCTAGCATCGTGCTATAAGGTACCAGCCGATAACCAGAGTAGTTGAGCGATAGCTCGATGACGTCATTTCGTTGACGTCTGCAATGGGAAATTCTCATAGCAGGCGTTGGCGATGGGACGTTGTCGAGTTGTTGAATAGCAACTATCGTGGTAACTCACCGATTACCTGTCGATCTGCCAAATTTGGAAAGATGTCTGCATTGAATTGTCTCATATAATAATATTCCGCCCACTATATCACAAGAAATTGCGAGTAGCTGAGTGGAAAGGAGATAAGTTAAGCATTGGGTACAGGACCAAGTCTCCCCTGGGTGGTGCCAGAAGATGAGCGCAATAGAATCATCAAGTTGCCATAAGGCACGGAATGAGACTATTGCATGGCTGGGTAGTCAAAGTCTTCCATTCGTTAGTCATTTCAGGTGGATTAGAACATGTTTAGGTTTAGGGTGGGCGTTGGCCAGATTTGGATTTTTCAGATATAATCCTAAATAGGACCTAGATTATTTAATACACTAGTAACCTCAACTTCTGTCACAATGTTTCATTGTGACTAATCAACACTCAATGGGTAAAATACGACGATTCTGAAGCCTGACTAATATATATAGATACATTCATACCATTGGCATCTTGTATTTGAGATAAGACAGAGATAGGATGCGGAGGGCCCGCTTAGGGGGAGCGTAACCCATGTTATGGCTTCCATTTATTAAATAGTTCAGATAGGCTGGAAATGATAGGTTCATGGTGAGAAAATGTACCATAGGGTGCCCGCTCACTGATCAAAATTAAATTAGATTCAAATCGTCAGGCCCTGCCCTGTAATAAGGGGATTGACGATGATTTGTCAAGTTTCATTTTGCATTTGCATATAATTGTAAGTTTAGGTTTGCTTTTGTAATTGTAAGATAGATAGTTTGGCTCAATTGAAACATTGAGTTGTATAAACTTGACGAATCATACCTCTAAAATAGTAGTAGTTACAGTGTCGCATTATCTAACAACCACTGCCTGTAACTAATGTTGGAGGGGTCAGCAGGGCTGATTACGGATCAAAACTAACATAACTCTAACACTGAAATGATCCCGAAACTAACGCTCATTCATTGCACTTTGAGTCATAAAGTAGTTTTATTTATTTTCCTACTAATCTATCTACACACTTAGTTTTTTCTACCGAGCTCGGCTGTGCGGGTCTCGGCGGGGTGGGGGTTTCGCTGAGATCTCGGTGGGAGTGACATTTGATTGCCGAGTCTCGGATAATGCCTTTTCTAATAATCTGCCTACGTTTCTTTTATTTGTTATCTACTTCATCCCTTTTTTATTTGTCTGCTCTTCTTTCCTCTTCTCTTCTTTTGTTTTGTTTGTTTACATATAACTAATACTAATACCTCCTTGTTTTCTCTCTAATTTGTCTACTATGTTCCACCATCACGATGAGAGATGAGCTACCGTACATGGTACACGCTCATATACACTCCCAAAATAGTATGCCGCAAGTAAGTATATCACAGAGGCAACTAAAGATCCAGAAACGAAAACCGATAACGCTGAAGATAATGAGCTGTGGTGATTTATATGACTAAATAGTATTATTTAGTATGATACTATCTATAGTATAGTATAGTCTAGTATAGTATCATTCTAATGGTCTAGGTACTCTTAAAAAGGATAACGGGAGTTTTACTTCTAATGCATCAGAAACTTTGAATTTGATGATGCAAGTACATTTTCCAGGATCTCTACCGGTCTTGAATGAAAATACGACTTCCTTAGATACACTGACTGGATCAGAGAAGACCAGCACAGAAGTTTTCGAGGATCCTCATGATATTGAAGCGCAAGGATTTGAAATAATTGGTTTTGCCGATGACATAGTAATCATTATTCGTGGGAAATATGAACACGTTATCAGAGATTGGTTACAATATGCTCTTAATTTAACGATGGCGTGGTGTAAAGATGAGGGGTTGTCCATAAACCCTCATAAGACTACTATTATACCATTTACACATAAAAGGAAAATAAAAATACCAGATTTGCACTTGGAGGATACTAAATTAGTCCTTTCTCAAAAGATTAAGTATCTGGGAGTAATTCTTGATAGCAAACTCAATTGGAACTTACATTTGAATAAAATAATAAGCAAGGCTACAAATGCCCTATGGATCAGCAAAAAAACATTTGGTAATAAATGGGGACTGAAACCTAAAATGATCGATTGGATCTATAAGGCTATAATAAGACCCAGAATAACATATGCATCATTAGTTTGGTGGCCAAAAACAAAAGTTAAATATGCTAAAAAAAACTCGAAAAGTTGCAAAGACTTGCTACAATTTCCATCACAGGAGCAATTCGTAGCACGCCCTCTAAAGCGCTAGATACAATGCTAAATCTGCTTTCCTTACATATATTTGTGCAGTTAGAAGCCGAAAGAAACGCACTAAGGTTAAAAAGAACAAAACAGTTTTTTGATGGGGACCTTAGGGGTCATCTCAGTATTTTGAAGGAATTTAAAATTAATTCTTTATTAACTCATGAAGACTGGATGAATAGACAGTATAACTTTGAAAGACTATTCAACGTCACTGAACCTAGTCGCACTGAATGGGAATCAGGGGGACCTAGTATTCAACCAGGATCAGTAATTTTCTACACTGATGGCTCCAAATTAAACAACAGAGTTGGCGCTGGGGTAACGGGTCCTGGTGTCAACATATCAATATCTATGGGTAAGTGGCCAACCGTATTTCAAGCAGAAATACAGGCAATTATTGAATGTGCTACGGTTTGTTTACGTCGTAATTACAAACATACAAATATATATATTTTCTCTGACAGTCAAGCTGCCCTAAAAGCATTGAGGTCAGTTACATGTTGTTCTAAACTGATTTGGGAATGCATTCAATTACTACAGCAGGTGGCTAAAAATAGTACAGTTAACTTATTTTGGGTACCTGGGCACTGTGGGGTCGAAGGTAATGAAAAGGCAGATTTATTAGCAAGATTGAGATCATCAAAACCATTCCTAGGTCCAGAACCATTTTGTGGGGCCTCAGAATGTACCCTCAAAATGGAACTAAAAAACTGGGAAAAATCGATGATAGATAACATTTGGAAAAACACTAAAATAGCTCGACAGTCCAAAAGATTTATATCACCTAATAAAGGAGCAACTCAAAGACTTCTTAGTCTCTCCAAAAAAGATCTATGTACTTTTAGTGGCCTAGTTACGGGCCACTGTTCAAGTAAATATTATTTAAAACAGCTAGGCAAATTGGAAGATGACAAGTGTCGATTCTGCAACCTAGAGAGTGAAAACTCGGAACATTTACTATGTAACTGTGCAGCACTTTGTCATAAAAGGAAAACATTTTTCGATATGGGTTTAATACAGCCCTCAGAAGTATGGATGACTTATCCCAGTAAGGCAATAAAGTTCATTCGTTCTATAATACCTTACTGGGACAATGCCTATAGTCAGCTAGTGGAAATCACTCAAACAAATAGTGATACAACACCCTGATGTGGCATACATTAAACCGGGGCCCGCCACAATAGATCAAATAACTGGTCGCAGTGGAAAAATGTACCCAACAAAGGAAAAAAAAAAAAAAAAGTTTATGAACGTAGTTTCCCACAAATGATTCGCTGGAACTATGTCTGTAACTATATCTCTTATAGTGGCATGCGAAATACGTTTGCCAATCTTTTGCAAACAATTATTAGATTAAAAAAAGCGAAACTCATGTTTGTTGTTCCAAGCTCTGTTTAAAAACTAGACCGACCCTTTTGTGCCCTTTGTTATTCCACTACAATCTGCAAACTGTTTTGCCCACACTTGGCGCAATGTTCCGAAACATCTCATCATAATCCCGTCTGCCGACAAATGGGATTAGTCGGACTCAAGTGGTGGCGAAACAGTGCACGCTCATCTCGATGCGTCTCTTCCTCTCACAGGACCTTTGTTGTGTGCGCGCTTTTTCCGCCTTGATATTGCTCTACATTTTCGTAGTTGACCTTCCTACCTGTTGCTGCCAACCACTCTTCGCTCCCTCCACTCTTCCGTTGAAATTGGTGCTTAACCTTAGGAAAAAGGGCTAATGATAGTGATCATCCGTTGTTCTGAGCATTTTCTCCTGATGCTATCAGAGTGGCTTTAATTCCTTAGGGAATATGACATTAAGCAATATTTTGATCCGTGAAACTTCTCTCCTACTTGGAACCGAAGGATAACCATCTCATCCACAGCTCGGGATGACTTTGAAATCTCGTCGTCGACGACGGACCAAAGACGACACAATGCTGCCGAGCATGGTTATTAGTGGCAATTTCCACTTAAAATGTTAAACATTTTCTTAAATGGAATTAAGATTGTTTGATTAGGGTAAGCATTGGGAACAGTGCTGTTGTCGGTGGGAGCTTCTCAGAAAGAAAGGAAACATGGCGAACGCGGGTGATGGTAGCAAACCAACCTGGAACAAAAGAAAGAAGCTAAACAGCACTAATTACAGTCCGTCATTGACAATGTTTCCCGTTGATTTCGGAAAACGGTTAAATAACAGGTCTCGGAATTATTTCGTCGAGTCCTCGAAGATTCCGGCTTCCTTAATTGGCACCTTCCGATCGGCTAATCGAATTTTAACTGTACAATCCTTCGGGGGGTCAGTCAGTAGTTGTAGTAGTAGCACAGCAAGAAGCCTTTAAATGTCTCTCAAAGGTGAACGGCGCTTTTGGCAGCATGAGAACTTTTCAACGCCGCATCGCTTCGGCTGGCTGGAGTGGTCAGAAATTATTCAATCTTGATGAGCTTGGATGGGAGCAGTCCCAGCGAGCGCTGGCTCACGAAGTTGTTGGCACTGGCGCAACCGAGCGTGTGGGAGAGTAGAAGTCAACTTGCCTCGGGGGATTGATCCCCCTTCTTCATCAGTAGGCATCCATCAAAAATTGAGAATAATTATTACGGAAAGCAAGCGGGGTCCAGTTCATGTACGTGTCGCTGTCTGGTGTTTTTCACAGATTTGGTTTGGCATAGTGGGAAAATAATAATTATGTGCTGGTAACATTCTGTGAATTTCTTGATGCATTTTTCCGGGGATCCTCTGTATGCATCTATAAGTTCATGCAAGCTTTTCAAACATGCAACGATATGGAAAGGACCATCGACATAGCGAGAAATTGACATTTACAGTAATATTATCTTACCCTACGATTCTAAGGCTCGTTGGATCAGGATTCAGCTCGATATGATTGAAAATGAAAAAAAAAAAAACACACACACACACACACACACACACACTAATTTATTACGAATGAGAATAAGCCTGGGATTTAACGCACGATTGTGATTGAGCAATCGTAGCGAATTTCCTCGTTTTATCTAGAAACTAGTATAATATTAAAACGCCTGGATTTCAACCCACGTTCTTTTGAGTAGGTAAAAACGGTCACTACTAGGCTACCGAACTCCTTGCAGCACTACAAACAACGATCGTTCAAGACCGACGATGTGAAACTATTCAAATGAAATCGATTTGAATGCGAAGGAACCTGATATTGAAATCACAATCTTCTTCTCCGCATGAGCATGAGCATTGACGACCATACATTTCAGTAGTTGCTACTCCGTGATTGACCAGATTTAGTGAAATTTGCATAAAGAACCATATGCATGGGGCTTGGGACTAGCAATCCATTCTCATTGTACAAAACCCAGAGAATCCTTTTTTAAAGGTCAATAACAGCATCGGCCACGTCCTTACGGTCATCGGGGAGGGAAAGGCTTGTTATTTTAAAAACCGTTGTTACAAGAGACCAAGTATATCTCTGCATCTCCACGGTTGTCTCGGGAAGGACGTTTTTGATATGGGCCCAAATTAGGGGCATTTAGGCTGACATTCCATCCATTTCCCCTATATAAAAATGGTTTTTTGTCTGTCTGTCTGTCTGACCCTTATATACTCGGAAACTACGGAAACCGATTGGCGTGAAAATTTGTATGCAGGGGTTTTTGAGGCCGGGAAAGGTTCACATAGTTCGAGAACTAATCAACGAAAAGGAACCAAATTTGGCATGTGGAGGTATAAGGAGATGGTCATAGGGGGTAGTCCCTTAGATAAGAGGGACGTACAATAGAGCATGCTTGTTTTTGGAATCGTTGCATAAATTCAAGCTAATATTGAATCCCGAGCAAGGCCGGGCATACTCAGCTAGTATTATGTATCTGTCAGATTCACAACGCATTAAATCTGAATGAACTGTGCGCCTTCTATAGAGATAATTCTATCTTCTAGAATCTCTTTGATCAATAGCAGGTACACCAACATAATCTTCGGCTGAAAATCTCTTTATGAAGGACAACCACCCAGCGAACCAATCTAACGTAACTAACTATTAGAGTAAAGTGGGGCAGGAGTACGCGCTAAGTTTAAAAATATATGCATCTTTTTCACAATGCGCAGTTTCACGCCAACTGAAATATCGGAAAATACCTTTTTTACCTACTTTTTGAGGATCTGTTAAGAAAGTTGCTAGTTCTATGTCTGAACTAGCAAAGCTGAATGATAAATTGACGAAAATATATTGAAAATGTATTCAAAATTGACAAAAAGTAATATTTTCTCGGGGATGCATCTTACCCCATCTTACCATACCTATTTTTAAATCATGTGTGTGGAATTGATATCAATTCCAAAATTTGAATATTGATATCAAATTATAGGGAGCCCAACAATAAAAAAGTAAGATATTGTATCCAAGACACGACCCTAGATTTGACGTAGGATTACGTGCTCGGTATCAATATTTGGCGACTGTGTTAAGAAAACCACTTTTTGTAGGCAATCCGTGATAATTTTGATCACCATTGGAACAGTTGTCAAACTTTTGTGTAATTTTCAAGAGAGACCTTTTGAAAATTAATAAAGTATTTGTTGGGGTGGAGTCCTTGGGGAGTTGGTTCCTTCGTGGACTGTATAATTTAGGTGGTGCTCCACTCCTCCAACACGATGGTGGTATTGATGGGAACGGTGGATGTAATGTAGGGAAAATACTGCACTCCCGCAGTGTTAATGCTGAGATTCAGGACCACTCACTTTCTCCTTAGACAACGGCAACGGTAATTATTCACTAACTGTATTTAAACATAAAACCACTACATATATAAATACATACATCACAAGTAACAAAGAACACGTTAAAATTCTGCACGGTAGCCTATTCATCTTCCTTGGAGGTCTATCCGGCACTAATTATCCAATTAATTGCCTGATCGTCGCTGTCTTTGGATGCTGGGATGACTGAGAGCGAGAGACCCTTGTTTCTCCCATCGCTCCGCTTGCCGATCGATGGTGATCGATGATCGGTGATCCTCTCCTGTCCTGTGATGTGTGACTGCACTTCCGTGCTCCATGTATGGGTATGTCCGAAGAACGATGCCCAAAATTCACCTCGTAAGCATCTTATATGGTACAACGGGGTGAAATATTCTTCGGTCGTGTTTATTCAATTTGGACTGGGCTACTCTCGAACAGTATTTATTTTATCGGCTTCGTAGAAAAATTTACAATTGATTGGCTTGTTTAGCATTAAAATCCATCCACTATTGACAGAGTTATAAGTGGTCAAAACCTGCCCACTTTTCGCAACGCGGTCGGTTTTGGTTTTTTGAAATTGCATCCTCAATATGTTGTCAAAAGACGTAATCCTGCGTCAAAATATACCGGGGCCTCAAGGGTGGTTTAATACGGCCCTGATTTAGACCCATACTGGATAAATCAAGACTGAAATACTAAGGTTATCTTTTCCCATGATGATATATTACCGCTTCCAATAAAAAATATTTTTGTGTCAAAATGCAAAAAACGAAGACATTTCATATTTCAAGTGATAACTTCAAGGTGGATTATTCAAAATACACAATATTTTTCTAGCAAGCTTGTATTCAGTATTGATTAAAATCCTATTCATAATCATTTGTCCATAATTTCGTTTACCTGCCACACGGACCAGTGCGTACTTTTTTCCGCCTGCGTACTCTTGCCCCACTTTACTCTCTTTCCGTCTTTACGATTATCGGTAATTGTATTTTGTCCGATTTCCAACAAATGATCATTCAATAACGAAAAGTAATACCATCACTGGACAGAGAAGACAATCTCCAATCTGTTGGTAATATTGAATTTGTTTTTCCTTAATTTATTTTACGTCGATCTTGTTTTTCGTACTGAATAAAAATTCTACCGACGCTAGGGAGGCAGCTCCAACAGCTGGACCCATCAGCTCATGGACTAAGGACCAACGGTTCACTTCCCTTCCGAAGGAAGGCGTGGTCAGCGACTGAATGCCTCAGAAAATTCCGGCAGTGCCGAATAGGATTGAACCCAGGCCCTTAAGGGTGAGAGGCGGTCACGGTTACCATTACACCACTTTATTGAAATATAATATGTGGTTTGCGAGAAATCGACGATAGAAGTGGCAAAGGTGTGACCGACGACTTTCGGGTCACAATAAATTGTTTGGTGGAAAGGCCAGTTGAAGGTTTAGACACACTGAAAAATTGTAAATATTTATGTTTTGTGTCGTCTAAGATTTCCCTGGCGCTCGAATGTCAAATAAATGTCTGTCTCCGCTTTGTATAGTGTTTGAGTGACGTTTATTTTTCATTTTGTAGTTTAAGGGTGTGTATAATTAACTGTATACTTAAAAGATGGCACATGTAATGCCCACCTCAGACGGTGACCGTGGCTAGACCAGTTACCAGAGGCTTAGATGGAGGTCCTTCAGACCTCTGAAAAAAATCAGTTAATTGTAGACTTCCTGGTTGGTATCTCGTGTATCAAAATATTTGTTTTGATTTTTGTAATTACTCCGGCTGTAAATATTAGATTTTTTTATTTATTTATTTATTTATTTATTTATTTATTTATTTATTTATTTATTTATTTATTTATTTATTTACTTATTTATTTATTTATTCAATATTTTTCATATTTATTTGTTTATTCAATATTTTTCATATTTATTTATTTATTCGCGGAAGCAAGTGTTAGGGATTTTGAATTTGTTAAGGCTATGCATGCAGCCACTTTGTCGGAGTAAATGAGTAGTTTGTTTATGAAACCAACCGAAACCATTTTAGTGTGTAAGTTTTCGTACCGTCATCACGCCTGTCATCGTTCCGTCATCGCTCCTGTCATCATTCGTTCATCATCGCGATTCATCGTCATCGTCGTCATCTTTGTGTGTGTTGTGATGATAATCATGATGGGGTCGCTTCAATTGCGCTGACTCATCGACTGCTATAAAAAGGGGCGGTCGAATAGAGTCAGGCCTCTTTTGTATTTTATTTGTCCGGCGGAGTGAAGACAAGTGACGGTTGTGCGAGTTAGTACGTCAAAAACTAACCGTAGTAGTTCCGCGTAAGTTTGCGCTTAAGTATAGATTAAAATTGAAAATCTAAATCTTAAAACTTACAAATTAAAGCAATAAAAAACAGCGATAATACCACACAACTTAAAAGCTTTAAAAAAAAATTAATTAGTGCGGGTCAATTGTGGAAATCACCACGAACGGCTAAGAAAGTGCACCCCAAATATAAGACGTTAGTCTTAGCCGCGTTATACCGCATTGACCGTTAACGTGCGAATAGATCAAGCGAGCTAGTGGTGAACATTTAAAAAAACTGCAGTTGAAGTGAACAATGTACAGTGGTCGAGCGGACAGTGAAAATAGTGGTATTGCGTAAAGACTGTGACTGTCAGTCTCACAAATGGTGGTGCAGCTCGCTTGATGACCACTAAAGAAGAACAGTGTATACACGAACTGTACCACTCCCCGGACACGGAACTCTGGCCCACATTATGAAAGCCTCACCGTCACGCTAGTGATTCCCTTGTTAAGAGTGGGAACAGTGAAGCTCAGAAGTACCCCGAAGACGAAGAAGAAGAAGAAGAAGAAGAAGAAGAAGAATGATTTCGTGAAGAAGCGTTCCGGAGATCAACGAAGTCCCAGCCACTTCCAGATGTTCCAAAGCAGATCAACAATCGGCCGCAACGGTGAGCTCACAGCATGGTTTTAAATAAAAGGTTAACCTACAAAATAATACTCAATAATTTCTCTTTAAAAAAATGTATTAAAATGTCTGGCCTTCTAAACCTCAACTGATTATATGTTCTAATTTTTGTTTGTAAAGAAAATCTTGTTTTCCGCCATCTTCTTTGTAAATTCCGCCTTTCCACCAATATTGGGATGAAAGTCTGCCCCATTGCAATTTCTCCTGGAGATCAACTGTATATACGACCCTGAATGGCAAGGTAGGTAAAGCACCTCTTACACGCCTCAACCATACAAAGTATTAACTATCAAAGGTCAGTTACCGATAATCGATTCCGACCTGTATAATATGATAAACCAAGTGACATTTAGGAAACTTGCAGTGCTACCAATCGCAAGAATGCCAATTAGTCTTTTTAATAATATAGCAACACTAGTTCATCTATTGCCATTTTCCTCCTTATACTTCTTCTTTTTAAGACAATTCAATTAGTGTTTTCCAACTATAGCAAAACACCCACTGTTCCAAATGATCGACGAGTCGAATCCCGCTTACAAAGTAGCACCATCAGTGTGGCACATAAAGTCCCACCACAAACCACCGCGCAATCGTCGGTTCCAACTCGGCTGCAGCGCGCTTAAATGTGACGTGAACTATTATTAACATTCAAAATAATAAATTATTTTATAACATTTATCAAAGCCATGCATACCATTATTTCTCAGTTTCAGTTTCACTGGTATTCGTCGTTGGCCCAATAATGGCGGCTTATGCCTGGCGTGCCTTCCGAGGTGGTACACGGTTGTTGTTGGATAGGGACTTTTGAACTCTCAGCCTCCGCTAATTCGGTGCTCAGTCATTTGACTGCTTGTCCGTTTTTCATTTCCCCCTAAACACCGCCCTTCCACACCGCCCACCTGGTGATGGTGGCCATAATCAACGGGCAAGTAAGGTCCCCTTATTCGCGGTTCGGACTGCCTCCTCAAGAATGTGGGGTTCCGCAATGGCTTCGTCGCAGCAACAACGACGACGGCGAAACGACAAGAAAAACCAGAGGAAAGTCAGCTTCTAAAAGTCCAATCTGCACGCCCCCACTTTAGTCGTGGGAAATCGCCTCCGGTCACTTCTGAAAAAAATATTTTATTTTAATCATTATCATGAATGGCTTTCGTGGTTTGTGTCGAGCTCACCATTTTCTTCCCCGACCGTTCGTTGTAGTCCGACTTTGCCACGCCGTATTTTTCGTTCGTTCCTTCGGTTTCTTCGCGTGGTGTGGGATTCCAACTTCAGACCCTGGCCAGTTAGCACGGCCCATCAGTGAAATACGGAATCCAGGCTCAGAGGCGTGCATCAGTCGGAGATGGGGGAGGTGAATTTCACTTTTCCCGGTATACTTGTGGAATCTTAGGTTAAGACATTTGTTCTAGCTGCTGCTGTCAAAGAACTTAAAATCATACATTGTGAGCTAAGCACCTGCCGATGCCCATGAAATCGATGGACAAGAGAACGGGAAGTTTGGATCCATTAGAGCCGTGTGTATACAAATGTATTTATATTGTGCATAATAATAATAATGATCCTCGCGGGAACCACGACTAAACGTAGAAAATCGCTGCGAAATTCTGCAGCGTAGAACCGTGTACTTATGTGTATAAGTTACTCCTGCGTGGTTTATGGACAGCTTCTTCCGTCGCTGCCAACAAACCGTAATTGAAACGACCGATCGTCGATCATATCTACCTGTGGCCATATGCAATCTATGCAGATCTTCCAAGCGTTGACCTCTCGAACTTTCCCCCGACCGCTTCGAAGCACGCCGATAAGGCTCACGGATCGTAAAAATCTAAATTGTTCCGGACTTGCAGTGTGGGAGTCCCGCGTATCGACAGAGCAAATAACTCACAAAAACAATTGGATTAGTGTTATTTCTCAATTTCACTCCACCAGCCAGCAGCGCCCGTGGGACAAAACGTGATCGGGCGGCACGAGTTCTAACTAGCCATAGGAAAAAGTATCTTCCCTGGCTCGAGCATTTACGGGTGTGAAATTGCTTTATGGTTGGCGATAGCTGATGCTCGGTGCTGTTAAGCTCATTGGATCCTGCTGTTGGCTTGGCTGGATCATGGATATCATCACTATTTCTCGCTTCGTAATAGATAACGGCCCTATAAACGGAAGTGGTAAAGTATTTGTCAAGCTGTTAACAGGCAATTAAGGGTGGGTCCAGTTTACACTGTACTAGTGACAGATTGATTGAATGTTTATTCTTCCGCTTTCAGAGTTTCTTTAAAAAACAAGATGTTATGTGCTTTGCAATGACCATAAGGCCTGGGTGTTTGATATGCCACCTTTAACTCAGTCGGTAAAGACGTAGCTACCAAGCAAGACCATGCTGGAGGTGGATGGGTTCGATTCCCGATCCGGTCTACGAATTTTTCGGGTTGGAAAATTTCTCGACTTCCCTGGGCAAAAGAGTATGATTGGACTTGCCACACAATTATTCTAATGCAAAAATGGAACAGGCTAGGAAACATCTCAATCAACAACTGTGGAAGTACCTCTCGAACACTAAGTTGATATCACGCGATAAACTAATATGCGCTGAGCAATAAGCTTGAAATGTGAAGAAGAACAAAGAAGAAGAAGATCTTTGGTATGTCACTCTTAAAAAAGTTATCACACACAGACGAGCACTAAATCTTATTGACCTTTGCGTGCCCAACGTCTTGTTTTGAATAGTTCTTCAAATTCCCAAGGTACCAAAAGTTCCGCATTCAATGATTAAAATCACTTCCAAGTTCCATAAAGTTCAAATAAAGTTCCGACAGAACAATCAAGCCACATGAAGCAATTTGCACAAGTCTTTATGAGTAACAAAATTTAATGCACGTAAATATGAAATGATCAGTGGCCCGAATAAATCATAATTCTTATATTTATGCAATGCATCAACATTCTATCCAAACATAAAAAAAATCAAAGTGAAATTTCCTGGATTTGAACCCGTGTATTAACGGCGCCGGTGGTGTAGTGGTAAGCGTGATTACCTCTCACCCCAGCAGGCCTGGGTTCAATCCCAGTTGGCGCCGCCGGGATGTTCTGAGGCATAACATCTCTGATCACGCCTTCCTTCGGATGGGAAGTAAAGCCGTTGGTGCCCGGTTCATGAGTTGATGGGTCGATAGGTAGGGTCTAGGTGTGGGAGCTGCCTTCCTGGCACGTCGGAAGCATTGGTGCTCAGCACGGAAAACAAGATCGACGGAAAAAAAAAACAAACCAAAGGAACCCGTGTATTCGGGCATGCGATCAACGATCGCTAACCACTGCGCCACAAGTGTGTTGGAATACCATGCGGGCAAACACCAATTTAAAATTCATCAAGGTGCTGTGTTTCATATTCAAGTCAGTCAGCTGGCACCGAAAACTCCAATAGTAGGCTGGACAACAGCTCACTTTAGTATATCTCAGGTGACGTAGCGGTTCGTGCTAAACTTTAACACCGGCCTTTGGAAATAACTTGCATAAAAGTGCGAACTAAATATAGTATTTTGGTGTAGAGGACAAAAACTTTTTTTTTTTAATTTATTTTCTAAAAGTTTCGTTCAAGTTCCGCCAGAAGCTGCTTAGAATGCTTTTCAATTATGGTTCTGGAACTTTCAAGTTCTTATAAAATGAGGCTGCTTAGAATTCTATAGACCACCTTCAGCCAGGCACATAGCCATGGGGGGGGGGGCTATGGGGCTGAAGCCCATAATTATTATAATCATGTGATAAAAAAATCTGACCCAAGATAATAGATATCTGTTACCTGTACTGTACAGGTAATAGATATCCATTACTTGGGTAAGGTTTTTTTTATTTTTCATATTATTTTAAATTAATTTATTGACGAGGCTTCAGGCCTATAGCCCCCTCTAAAATGAGACTCGGGCTGTACCTATATAGTGTGCATGAACAATTTATGTTTGCAGCGATTCTGTTAAAGATCATGGGACCATCGAGTTTTTATGAAAGATCAGCCTCGTTTCACTTCCGTAGGAACTAGGGTGTAGACCCAATTTGTAGCCTTCTAAACACAATCCGCACTGTACCTCTCTTTTTCAAGCAGGATTTCATACAAAATAGAATGTTTCTACAACAAATGACTTCTTAATTTATTTACCTTTCCATATGTACCATTGGATTTAATAAAGAGTCACACATTGTTTCTATTTAGATTTTAACTCTTTAATTGTTCAAAATTCAAAATAAATTACTTTTCGTTTTAACCCAGGTGCTCAAGCCACCTAGTAACTTATCTGTTATAATTTTTATGATATAAATCTAAGTGATTTTACATTGTTCCTGCCTTAGAAATTCAGTATTTTAAACAGGTCTTCTAAACCTGCATGTCAGTATAACAATTCACATCAAAACTAAAAACTAAAACTATATCTTATCTATGTATAAAGGTAATTAATCGTTGCAATTGAAGATTGCAACGATTTTTCCTTAAAATTATTAATTATTTTGTTGGACATTTCTAGATATAGCTGAAATTAGGGCATAACAGCTTTTGTAAACAATGGCTTCTCTCGATGATTTTTCGAAAGACATGGCTCTTCCTGGCAAATCAACATTACCATCGAATAGGGGAAGACTTCCCCTACCCGATGGATAAGTTGATTTGTGTAGGGGTGCTTTGAGCTGTTACGCCCTAATTCCAGCTATATCTAGATTTGTTCTAAAGTCTCAACATTCAAAATTCTATGTACTTCGGTAGTACTGTACTAGGGAGGCAATTTCAAAATCATCTTCTTGACCATATTGGCACAGTATAAAGCAGGACCGGTCTAAAAACTTATTTAAATATTAGAAATTTGTTCTTCAGGCAAAGTATGCATTTTCTGTTTATAAAAGGATACAAACGTCTTATATATTTATTACATCAATGTGATCTTTCAACACAACCACTTTCAATAGGATTACAATCTAAATATGTGGACCTCATATCGGCTTTTAATCATGCGAACAGTATAATACAGGTTTTTAAGGAGAGACGAGCTGACGGTGGAGCAAAGTTTGCTGAAATTTTTAATGCAACCTCAAAGCTGCATATGTCTGTTTTCGAATGCGCAGTTACGACTACATCCACGTGCATCCAAGCAAACAATACGTGCAAATCAGTAGAAACACCAGAGGAATACTATTGAATAGCAGTTTTCATTCCATGACTCGATGGATTGATCCAAAACATGATGGGACGTTTCACAAAAAATGATGACATCCTTCCGGCGTTCCAAATATTGTTGCCTGGTTTTACAGATATTGGAGAGTTATCCCAACTTGACAAACTTAACTGTTATCTCTGTGATTTCACCAGCGTGGCTGTCAGAGTTGCGGCCTATCACAATCACGATCGCCAAACAGTTGATGGTAGTAACGCTTTGTACATTCCTATCAATGTGCTCGTCGAAGCTGACCATCCATCAAGCTGACGAAAGAAATAAAAAGCAACTGGTGAATGTCGTCTTCTGTTGTGATCCATCACCGATTTGGTCATTCCCGACAATCACGACACTCATCTGTGCTCGTTTTGAAGCAGTTGCTGCTTTGCTTGCTTATTTGAGTGTGTTGGTGAGTGAGCCCAACAGCTTCCGTTTCATGTTGCCTGCTTTGTTTGTAACTCACACAGTCGCACCTGCCGAGACGAACTTGGAATGCGTAGGCATTGTTTTAATTTTCTTCTGTCGCTTCGCTTTTTCTCATCATCGTGCAGAATTCTTCACTGTTTTCGTTATGCTTTTCATGATCAGCAGCGAGTGTAACGTTTTGCTTGTGAGCAGCGACCATTACTGGTGATTGTTGTTTGCCATAGCTCTAACTCTCAGAGCGTGAGAAAACGATCTGTCAGCGATAGTCGGTTGATGCGAAGACGAGTGTCACGTGAGTGTCATGATATTTTGCATCACTGGCTGGTTGCAGGTAAAGGTGGAATACGAGCTCTGGTGCCGGACATCCATATATATTAACAAGAATTTTGAGGCATTTGGGCTGCTTGATAAATGTGACTCGACGTATTTTCCAACAATCAATGTTTTGTTGAAGATTTTGTTGACACTACCGGTCACTACAGCCAGTGTGGAAAGATCTTTCTCCACACTGAAACGAATTAAAACTAATGGGAAACCAGCGACTTTCGGGCTTGGTTATAATATCAATTGGCTGCTTAGAGTAAAGCTAGAAGATTACTTTTGTAATAACCAGGTATAATATCTACGTTGTGTTTAATTTGTTGCTCAGATTTTTGGAGATCGGCAACTGATTCAAATGAAGTAAAAGAATACATTTCTCATTCACTATTTATTACCTCTTTCAGGCAGCACCCTGATCGGAAGTCAAATTCAAACTTAAACTAATTGCATTAAATATTTGCACTTATATAGCTAACTGGAGCAATACGAAATATCACAGAATAACGATCAATTCAAAAACAAAACAAAAATACAGTGATGCTAAAACAAAAACTTAAAAACATTCAGAATGATAAAGGCAACAATATTCGCTGTTCGTGTTTCGTATGGATCACATTGCTACCACTGCATCGAGGGATGTTTGTTATTTACCGCCTTAATAAATTTAAATGAATTAGGATCTGGTGCCGGTGATTTTACGATTCAACACCATTAAAATCTTAAAATAATTATGTTTTAAAAAATATGTAACAATTTTTTGTCTTTCTTAACAGAATGCAAATCTTGATCATCATTACCAACAAAAAACAATTAAAACTACAAATATTTTCTTGAATTACATACATTTGTTTAACTTTTCTCATAACTGCGTATTAAAGAGCTTGAAAAATTATTATTTTACATTCTGATGGTTCATTAAAAATTCCGATCAAAGATTAAAAAGAATTAACAAAAAAAAAAAAAATATATATATATATGACACATGATTTTGGTTAAGGTAAAAAAAACAGTGTATCAATCGATGTTCAGTTAGGCGTACATTTTATAAATCATTGAAGTTTTTATGTCATAAAATTAGCTCCCCCCGAAACCAAATGCTGGCTACGGGCCTGCCTTCAGCCAAGCTGATTAAGCCACAAATAGCCTTTTATAAGAACTTTTGGTTACTTGAGTCAACTGGCCTTTGCGCACAAGGAGGAATTGGCTTCAGTATTCTTGGACATTAAGGGGGATTTTGATTCACTTTCCATTGAAATTCTGTCAGACAATCTGCACATATGTAGATTTTCTGGAATTTTAAATAATTACTTGTACAATTTGTTGTCAGAAAAGCAAATGAACTTTTCTCTTGGACAGCTGACAACTTCCTCAATTAGTTACATGGGCCTGCCCTAAGGCTCATATGTCTCAGCCCGCTTCTTCATAGACTGTACTCGAAAAAATGCAACAGACAAAAATGATCATCAAGAATTGATTTTAAGTCGGATATTTATAAAACTCTCAGGGAACAGTGCTGTGGTTGTGGGTAGTCGCGGGTAGTCGACGACTACTTAGCTGCAAACCGAAAAATGTTTACATAATAGGTAAAATACAGCAATCCAATGAGAGCAAAATCTCACCGCAAATGTTGAATATTAAAAATTCACTGCACCCTAGTCAGAGGGGACTTGCCCCCCCAATCAACAAGTTCGACGAAATGTTTTAAAAATATTAAATTTGAAATAACTAGCGTCTGATATGCATGTTCAGGTATATTTAAAAATCAGTAAATTTTTAATGGCAAGCGCCCCTGGTAGATAAGTTCAGAGAAAAATTATCAAAATCGTTAAATTTGAAATGTTTTGCGCTCCTGATAAACACTTTCTGTAAAACATTTAAAAAAAATACATTTGAAATCCTCGGAGGTAAACTAGCCTCAGGCTGAAAGCCCTCTTAATAAAGAAAACTTAACTTAACTTATATTTCAAATGACTTGCGCCCCTGGTAAGAATGTTTAAAATGGTTTGTAATCGTTCAATTTGAATGGATAACGACCCTAATAAACATATTCAGGGAAAAATTTAAAAAAAATGTTCAATCTGGAAAATCTTCGAAAAAATATAAAATTTTAAATAGCTAGCGTCCCTGGTAGACAAGTTGCGGTAAAAGTTGAATAAAAATGTTAAATTTCAAGTGGTTTGCGCCCCTGGTAGACAAGTTCTGACGAACATTAGAAATACAGGGCGGACTCGATTATCCGGAGTCTTGAAAAAAATTTCACTCCGGATAATCGAGCCCTCCGGATAATCGAGCCATAAAAAAAAAATTTTTTTGTCTTATGTGATCTCATTTAATGTTTTTAGTGGTCCCATTGAACGCTATTGAAGGATTATGGAATCGGACCACTGGTTTTGTAGATATGGCCGGAACAAGTTCCGGTGTTTATGGGCCATGAGGCTAAATTTGGCTTGAAAGGAACAAAACCCATTAAGCGACTCATTAAATTAAATCAAAATTTGATATCAAGATCAACGGTGGCAAAAATTAAGTATCTTGGACCATATTGGCCACTTCCGGGCAAGTTCCGGGTGCCTCAAGAAAAGTGGCCAGAACCAGACTTGAATAATAACCTATCATGCGACACATCAGATTATATCAAAATTCGATAACCAGATCAATGGTGGAAAAAATTAAGTACCTTGGACCATATTGGCCACTTCCGGACAAGTTTGAGGTGCCCCGGGAATGTGAACAGAATCGGACTTGGATAGTAACCTATCATGAGGCACATTAAAATACATCAAAATTCGATAAGAAGATCAATGGAATTGAACCCATGGACCATCCGTTTGAGAAGCGAACGTGTAGCCAACCACGCCATGGGACCCCTCAACTTGAGAAAAATCGTAGTCTCGCGACTCACACGAGTGTGTAGAGACAAAGTTGAGCTTGGCTAAAAATCACGGCTACCGTGAAGGCACCATATTTGACGCGGTTCCTAACTTAACGCACTCGATCAATTTCGACCATTTTCCATTAATATTTTTGAAATGTTAACATTGCAAATATTAGTTCCGGTGCTCTAGGGATGATAGTGTAACAATTCAACTGATGGTTGCTGATAAAGCGGCTGCAGGCGAAAATGAAGACGAGAATGCGGAATTCGATGTCATGTCTGATGCTGACATACCTAGTCAATGCTGTGCTTAACCATGATTCACATTTTCGAGATCCTGAGCAGATAGAAAGTTACTGTTTTCGGCAAACTTGTTCAAGGGGTCAAGACTTTTTGGCTGGTGGACGGTAGCCTAGAAATTGTCACCACATGGCGCTAGTAAACGTGTACAATTCTCGCGTATGCTAAGCTCGAGATTCTGAACAGGTAGAAAATTACTGTCTTCGAAAAAGTTGTTCATGAGGTCAATGCCTATTGCTTGGTGCACAATAGTTCAGAATTTTCACACTACGTGGCGCTAGTATACACGTGAAATTCTCGCATGTAAAATATCTCGAGATTCTGATCAGATAGATTTCGCTAGTGGACAGTAGTTCAAAATTTTCTCACTACGTAGCGCTAGAATACACGTGAAATTCTCGCATGTGGTTTGTTTCGAGATCATGACCAGATAGAAAGTTACTGTCTTCGACAATGTTGTTCAGGGGTCAAAGCATTTTTAGCTGGTAAACAGCAGTTCAGAATTTTCTCACCACGTGGCATAGATGTACACTTCTCGCATATGCTATATCTCGAGATCCTATTCAGATAGAAAGTTACTGTCTACAACAAAGTTATTCAGGAGGTCAAAGTATTTTGGATAGTGAACAATAGTTTAGAATTTTCTCATAAACTCTAGGCTTTCAACTCCTAAGCAACTTTGTTCAAGACAGTAACTTTCTATCTGGTCAGGAACTAGAGATATTTTATATGCAAGAGTTTCACATCTATAGTAGCGCCGCAAAGTGAGAAAACTCTGAACTACTGTCCACCTGCGAAAAAGCCTTGACATCCTGAACAACTATGCCGAAGACAGTACCTTTCTAACTGGTTGGGAACTCGAGATATTTTATATGAGAATTTCACGTGTATACTAGCGTCGCGTAGTGAGCAAATTATGAACTATTGAGCACCAAGCAATAGGCTTTGATATCCTTAAAAATTTTGTGAAAGACAGTAACTTTTTATCTGGTCAGGATCTCGAGATATATCACATGCGATAATTTCACATGTATACTAGCGCTACGTAGTGAGAAAATTCTGAACTACTGTCCACCAGCGACAAGGCTATGATCTCCTGAACAACTTTGTCAGAGACAGTAACTTTCTATCTTGTCAGAATCTTGATATACTCCATGTTGTAATCAATTAAGTCAAATCCCACGTAGTATGGTCACAGTTTTCGCGGTTTCCATTTACATTTTCCTTATTATCCGCATTTTTTAGGTGTTTTCTGTAATCAAAGTTTAGCTTGTTTAGATCAAAACAAGTTTTTTGAGGAATACTTGTTGGTTTCAGATCGTTTCAGCAACAAAATGGCAATGGAAAACTCATGTGTGTTGTACAAAGTTAAGGGTTACAGGCCCTTTGGTAAATTTTTTACGGATCTTCAAAAATTTTGTTCGGTTGCCGTTCCCCCCCCCTTAAACGTGACGTAATTCGTGAACGGACTATCATGGGATTCAGTTTTTGTATGTTGTTGTGGCACATGATATGTTCGATTCCTTTCAGGTCAAACTTAATTCAAAACCCCTTAACGCCGGATTTTGTAACAAAGGCACACAAACACTTAAATATAGTCATTTCTAGATCTTGTTAGACTGAGTCGAACGATGTATGTTACTCGTCCTCTGATCGAAAGTCGGTTTTCCAAGCGGTTTATGAAAAATAATTTACAAGATAGGTAAAAAAATATGACTCCGGATAATCGAGCCATTTTCTCCGGATAATCGAGCCCCGGATAATCGAGCCTCCGGTTAATCGAGCCTCCGGATAATCGAGTCCGGCCTGTAGCTAGTGCACCTGGTAAACATTTTCAGGTTGAAATTTGAAATTGTCAGGGATACAAAATTTTAAATGTCTTGCGTCTGATAAAAATGTTCTATAAAAAAATGATAATAACATTAAATTTGGTTCAGGTAAAATTTGAAATGGCTTGGACCTCAACATGTGCAGGTAAAAATTTATCAAAATAGTTAAATTTAACACCTGCTAAACATGATCAGAGAAACATTTAAAATCATACATAAATGTGAATGGGTAGTGTCCCTGGTAGACAAGTGTACTGAATAACCTCAAAAAAGGCCGGAAACACTTAATAAATATTCAAAATCACTTTGGAAAGTACTGAAACATTGCCGAAAGTTCACTTTGAAAATAATTGAAACACTTAGGAATGCAGAAATATTCGAAATCACTTTGGAAAGTACTGAAACATTGCCGAAAGTTCACTTTGAAAATAATTGAAACACTTAGGAATGCAGAAATGTTCTGAATTACTTTGAAAAATAATGAATATCTTCAGGAATATTCGGAATTACTTTGGAAAAGTTCATGATCACTTTGGAAAGTACTGAATTATTTCAGAAAGCACCGAATCACTTCGGAAAGTATTGAATGACTTTAAGCTCGGAATCTCTTCGGATAATATTGAATCACTTCAGAAAATTTCGTATTCATATTGGAAAGTACTGAATCACCCCAGAAAGTAATCATTTCCGCAAGAACGGAATCACTTAGAAAATAATTGAATCAGCAAGGAACGCACTGAATCACTTCTGGAACGTTCGAAATCACGTTGGAAATACTGAATCGCTTCATAATGTTCATAATCACTTCGGAAAGCACTGAATCATTTCAGAAAGTACTGAATCACTTCAGAAATATGTGGAATCATTCCTGAAATGTTTGGAATCACTCCAAAAAATACTGAATAATTCCAGATAGTTTGTAATCACTTCCGAAAGTACTGAACCACTTCAGAAAAAATTTAATCACTTTTTAACAGTTTGAAATCAATTATGAAAGTAATGCATCATTTCAGGAAAGCTCCGAAATTCTTCGGATAGTATTGATGGACTTAATTAAATAGTTCCAGAAAGAACTGAACATCTTCACAAAACTTCGGAAAGTACTGTATCAATTCTATCAAGTTTACAATCACTTCTTCAAGAGCTGAATCACTTTCTTATCACTGAATAACTTCAGAAAAGTTTGGAATCCCTTCAAAAAATATTTAATCACTTCAGAAAATCAGAATCATTTTGGGGAGCACCGAATCTTAAAAAAAAAAGTTCAAAATCTCTTCTAAAAGTACTGAAACACTTTAGAAAATTTCGAAATCACTTTTAAACGTACTCAATTACTGCAGAAAAACTTCAGAAAGTACTGAATCACTTCAGATAGTACAGCCATAATTGAGCATGAGAATGATTAACCGCTCGCGGTTGCTCCTCCGTTTTTACCAGATTACCTGGCAGAGAAGCAACAAACGATGCGTTGGTCTAGCATGCATCTGCAATGTGTAAAAACTGGTGATCTCATATCTACGATAGGCAATAACAGCGTTGACTGCTTCCAAATGTAGGTCAATTAGACCGAATTTTTCAATAGTTTTTCCACAGTGTTCACTAAAGGGTATTAAGTTTTGATTCTTATCGCTACGCCACTCAATTGTGACACATGAAAAAGGTCTCGATTTTGGCAACATAGATGAAGCACAGCCAACTCTACACAAATCGATGTCCACCAACTCGATATCAAGTTATACAACCATAATAAAAATGAGTGTCATGGCTACTGCGATAGCAAATTTGTATGGGATTGTTATTCTATAACTCGAGTTGAAGAGAGTGCACTGTAGTTACGTTTCCAAATACGAGATCTGTCTATACTGACATTACATTACATTAGGAAAGTTTGGAATCACTTTGGAAAAGTTCAGAATCACTTCAGAAAGAACTGAATAACTTGAGAAAGCTTAGGATAACTTTGAAAAGTACTGGACCATTTAAAAAAAAGAACGTACACAATAATTTCGAACAGTACTGAACTTTACAAAAGTTTAAAATCACTTCGGAAGAATTGCATCCGTGTATTCAGCTCATACTATATATAATAACTTCAGAAAAGCTTGAGTTCAGTAGAGAAAATGTTGAATCACGCAAAGATTGACTCACTTCCAAAAGTGTTAAATATTCTGGACTGATTTAACACTTTCGGCAGAAATGTAACGAGATCTTGAGAGCGTCTAAAACTGGAACCTGATATAAACGTAAAAACCAGGCACAGAAACAGTAAACGTATTGCCTGTTAAGGTTTCGAAAGGTAACATCAATTGTAACAGCACAAACATCTCTTGTTCTTATTTCAATGATTTTCGTAGCGACGTTCCACTTTTGCTAAAAGTAGTTGGGGAAAAGTTTGGATTTACGAGGTTTCCTAGATAAAAGTTTCCTTTATGAAAGTAAGATTTCTTGTACGAGAGCCAAATGGGATGGGCAATTGCATTATTCCACATATATTTGTATGGTTGCTGTTCTTTTACGCTGGCGATTGATTTATGCTATCTTAACAGCAGTCATCATTTATAACTACTCAAGATATCATAAATCCACCACCTCTAGCATAAATTGAACAGCAACGTAGAAACCAAATTGGTAATTTCTATTTCTATCTAATAAACTATTTAAAACAATGTCATCAATGTCGGGGGCGGACGCTTCGTTATTTTAAAAAGATTTATATTTTAAGGGCGCTGATCAATATTGGGACTACTTAGCTCAAATTTTAGGAACACAGCACTCAGGGAATAAATAAACACATATTAACTATATTTTTGCAAAATTTGTTCATTCAACCTCCTCTCCTAGGCTAAATGCCCGGACCTTGGACGCTACCCATCAAATCCTGTACGACGCCTGCGCCATCTTTCTTACATATTTTCATCAACTCTTTCTTTAAATCCTTATCGTTTTTGAAGACCTTCCTGTTTTCCGGAGCTTGCCGTTCATAATTGCCCAGAATTTTTCTATTGGGTGAATTTCGGGCGAGCATGGCGGATTTGCCTCCTTCGGCACAAAAACAACACCTTTGGCTTCATACCACTCCATCACCGGTTTCGCGTAATGGCACGATGCCAGAATTGGGTACCATCACGGAAGCGTAAACGTGCTGACTGA
This sequence comes from Ochlerotatus camptorhynchus, assembly GCF_037179485.1. NCBI lineage: Eukaryota > Metazoa > Arthropoda > Insecta > Diptera > Culicidae > Ochlerotatus > Ochlerotatus camptorhynchus. Next base: position 58,935 of record NW_027040712.1, on the reverse strand, counting down.
GCTACTGACTGAGTGCTCTGCAATAGACTGGCCCACAAAAATAAAAGTTCTAATTTCCCACGGGCCAAACCCTAGATTTGTGCAGGTGAGAAAACCTCTCTCTGAAAATTTTAGCTCATTCGAATGTAACACGAGCTGGCGCTTTTAGTTTGAATTTTTATGGTGGAATTTGGATAAAATACCGTTCCGATTCAAATTTCGGACGATTCAAATTTCGGACACTTTCATTTTTAATTAAATATTACATCCAGTTAGAAACAAAGTAATAATGTTAGATGATCGTGGAGGGCACTAGTCAAAAAAATTTAAAATTTACAAGACATGTGGATCATATTCGACCGAGATAATCAACTTTTAAAAGTGTCCGAAATTCGAGTTTAAGTGTCCGAAATTTGAATCGGCACGGTACATGAAAACATGACACTCATACACTCTATCGACTATAAAAAAAGTATCCTTAGTATCGATTTGATTCAGATTTTCAAAACATATAGTTCAATAAATGAGTAACAACTTTGCTGAAGATTGCATCATGAATCCAGTTAGTTTTATTGATATATTTGCTTTTGAATGTATATGAACATTTTGTATATGAACATTTCAACCAAATCTCCTATATAAACATCAAACCAAAAGCGCCAACCCGTGTAACGTCAAAAAGAGCAGAAAAAGCTAATTAATATCTCCGTGATACTAAAGGGTGATACGGTCAAAATTTGGTCAAGGGAAAACGCATGTAAATCGGTGAAATCTTTTATTTAAAAAATCAAATTAAATTTCTTTTTCAAGTTCAATTAGTATAAAATTCAGGAAAAATATTCAGTTAGGCTTCCGCTTTTCCAAATCCGAATTGCCGGGCCTTACGCTTGACCCCTGCCATCAGATTTTGTACAGCCACCTTGTCCACCTTCTTCGCCGCAGAAAGCCAGTTTGCCTTGAACTGCTGCTCGCCCTTAGCAGTTTTTTTGGTCTTCTTTAGGTTCCGCTTGACAATAGCCCAGTATTTCTCAATTGGGCGGAGCTCTGGCGTGTTGGGAGGGTTCTTGTCCTTGGGAACCACCTGCACGTTGTTGGCGGCGTACCACTCCATGGCCTTTTTACCGTAATGGCAAGATGCCAAATCCGGCCAAAACAGTACGGAACAACCGTGTTTCTTCAGGAAAGGCAGCAGACGTTTATTCAAACACTCTTTCACGTAAATTTCTTGGTTGACAGTCCCGGAAGCTATGAAAATGCTGCTTTTCAAGCCACAGGTACAGATGGCTTGCCAAACCAGATATTTCTTTGCGAACTTTGACAGTTTCATGTGCTTGAAAACATCTGCTACCTTTCCCCTTCCTTTTGCCGTATAAAACTCCTGTCCCGTAAGCTGCTTGTAGTCGGCTTTGACGTAGGTTTCGTCGTCCATTACCACGCAGTCAAACTTCGTCAGCATCGTCGTGTACAGCCTCCGGGATCGCGCTTTGGCCGTCGTATTTTGTTTATCATCGCGATTTGGAGTCACTACCTTCTTGTAAGTCGATAGTCCGGCTCGTTTTTTGGCTCGATGCACGGTTGTAGACGATACACCCAGCTTATTTGCGGCATCTCGGAGAGAGAGGTTAGGGTTTCGCTTGAAACTACCGGCAACTCTCTTTGTCGTCTCAGCGGCTTCCGGTTTTCGATTTCCCCCGATCCAGACTTCCTGGCTGTCGACAAACGTTCCCCAAACACTTTAATTACATTTGTAACGGTTGATTTGGCAACTTTTAGCGATTTTGCCAACTTTGCGTGCGAGTAGCTCGGATTTTCGCGATGCGCGAGCAAAATTTTGATACGCTGCTCTTATTGCTTGGACGGCATTTTGACAACTGAAGAGTGAATTCCAAAATCAAAATAGGAGCAACATTCTACACACACACACCTTCAAAATGAGGGGTGTTCAGGTTTTTTAAATGCAAAATTGAAAGAAATACGTCAAGTTGATATTGACCAAATTTTGACCGTATCACCCTTTAACTTGAATCGTCATGCTGTCTTCAGCAAAGTTGTTCCTTATAGTTTAAACTACGTGTGCCGAAATTTTGAGCTTAATCGATCTTGCTGAATCAGTACTATGCACGAAAGAGTGAAGTAATGTTATTTCTCCATACATTTCAACCAATATCTCCATGCAAATATGAAATCTAAAGTGCCAGCTCGTGTTACATCCTAATGAGCTGAAATTTTCAGAGAATGGTTTTCTTACCTAATGGCATAAATCTAGGGGTTGGCTTGTGGAAATTAGAACTTTTTTTTTTGTGGGTCAGTCCACTCTGCAGTCAGTGACTCTTTTACTTTCCAATCATTCAAACTCTCACGAGGCGGTGAATCATAAGGCGGATGACTGTTCATATTCATATGAAAATGATTAATTGGACCAGAATGTTTTGCGCACTGACACTTAGTACTTCTTGGAAAATTTGTGGACCTTCTTCTTCCAGAACTTCTCCGGAACATCCAGGCGGGACTTGTTGACGGAAAACTCCAGGCAGGGGATTTGCTTGGCGTCCGCTTTAATGTACGTCTCGTCGTCCATTACGATGCATTTTGGCTGCACCAACCACTCGCGGTATAGCTTCCTGGCGCGGGATTTGGCCACCGTATTCTGTTTGTCGGTTCGGTTTGGCACTTTCCTTGCCTTGAAGACATGAAGTCCAGCCCGCTTCATTGTCTGCTGGACGAACCAGACCACGTCCCGAATCGAAAGGTTCGGATTGCCCTTGAAGTAATCCCTTACCTTCCTTACGTTCACGGGGTCGGTTGTCTTCGCTTTTCTTCCACTGCCAGCTCGCTGCTGGGTCGTCTGGGTCTCGTTGAATGATTTTACTACACAGGACACGGTCGAATTGTGAGACTGGCCTGGATTTTCCACGACCGCTTCCATTTTCTTTTTGTCGAAGCACTTCTTGCTTGGAAGCCATCTCGATAACCACTTGACAGATTTTGACGAGATTTTGTGGCTGCTTTCTCACCCCAATGGGTCTGAGTTTAATCTCGGCCGAGGTCAGTTGGATTTTTCTAAGGTATAAAAATCTCTGGTCACGTCTAAAGTAAAGCCGTTGGTTCCTCCGGCCCATGTGTGTTTGAATGGGTGCGATATCCTACGCAGGTGTGAAAGCTGCCTTCCTGCACATTCGATTGCCCTCAATGGATGGCAGTCGATGTTCGTCGGTGATTGGCACTAGATTGCGGAACAGAGGCCGACGTTAAATAAAGGAATGAAACTAAAAATTAAACATTACACTGTAATTTAGTTTTGGTAAAAAATTAATCAATGTTTACCCATTCAATAAAAAGTTATACACAAAAGAAAGTGTTGCATTTTTTTTCGAGTACGATCTTTCTTACTTTAATGTCAGAGTTCGACAAACTGTTTGGCAGAAAAACACACGCTAAGACAACTTGCAGATGACGGTGTGAATTCGGTAAGAGGTTCACATACCGTCGACTTGCAAGGACCATTGCAAAGTTCTTTAGACAACTTGTCGTCTTGGTCTAGGAATCTAGCGAATTCTCGCCGCAAAAAACTGAACTGGTAGTGTACTCGAAATTCAGTTTAATCTTTTGGGCAGAAAAATTATCCAATCATTGTCTTTCGGGTACTTTGGGGTCCGGTTTGATTCAAAGTGCACTTGGAATACCCACATTACGTATTTGAAGCAATAATGTCAGCACAGGATCAACTATCTCCGTTCAATTTGTGGCACATGGTGGAATGCTCATCCGGGAGAACTCATAACGCTTTATAAAACAACAATTCTCTTTGTTCTAGAGTACGGATCTTTCTGCTTTCTCTTGGCAAGAAAATGGCACCTTCACGGTGTTTCACGAAAAAATACCCATTTCCCCTCCTCATTAAATGAATAACCTATATTTGGATTCATATTGGATACTGTTAGATATTGGATTCATATGCAAAGTGTTAGAACAGACGAATTAATGGTTTCCGAGATATTGTAGCAGTTTAATAAAAAATGTTAATAGTTTCAAGTTTACGATCAGACTGAAGCGCAGCTTGGTATGTTAATTAAAAATCCAATAAACCTGTTCCATCACACTTGTGTAGTAAATTATCATTGGATAATCGTATAATGAGGTTTCTAATCTCCGAATGAACCATTAAATTTCTTATATTTTTATGATTTCTTAATTTTTTTTCGATCATTTTTTCTTGTTATTCTGACCTGAATAATATTTTCTTCTATATAACCTTCCGGCTGCATGTCAAAACTTTTTACTTTAATACAGATTCTGTCCAATCCATGCTCGTTGTCCGCAGTTCCTTTTCTCCCAAAAAATCGATCGTTTGATTTCGCTGAATCCCCGGACATTTCCGAACGAACCTTTTCCGAACCAGCAACTGAACTCATTCTCAAAGGATTTGCCTCCAAAAAGGGAACTATAACGGTATCTTTTCGTCCTGTCAGTATATCTGAGCACAATGATGCTCGTGACAACAACCGAATTCAAATTGTCCTAACTGCCCTTAGGCTGAGTTTTTCCGTGTCTAGTCCTAGTAACCTACCGGATGGTATATAATATGCGGATTTGCGGATTTAAAACACAGTCGGAGTGTCGGAGCCGTCGGAGATATGCGTTGCTATGTTCAGCCAACGCCCAGCGCTCGATAAAACTATTGATTGACCTGTGTTTTGTTTTACCAACTGTAGTTGAAATACCGAGCAAATTCCTTACCGCTCAACTGAATTTGGGGCACCATTCCGCGAACTGGTGATGTACGGAAAGATGTCCGAGCTATCGTGTCCCGTAAACCAATATGTCCACAATTGGCTTAACGTGATTCAGCTGGTAGTCGCAGAAGTTGGTTCTGTTTTAAGAATTTTGCCACCAACGAATTTAGTAAATCCGTCGCTTTTGTATCGTAGGCTGAATCACTACTGTTTAACACGCAAGTTTCCTAGGTACTGTTTACCGTCGTCGCCACTTTTAAGTATTTGGATTCATATGCTAACTGTTAGAACACACGAACTAATGGTTTCCGAGATATTGTAGCAGTTTAGTAAAAAATGTTAATAGATTCAAGTTTACGATCAGACTGAAGCGCAGCTTCAACTGATGTTTATTTAAATGAAGCTTTTCCTGTTTATAGATGATTTTCAGTGTTACATTTTCTGATCGTTTCACATATTGAAATTAAATGACTCATGATTTCCATAATGTATACTCAGTGACCTTCATATACTTATCGAAAGTATCAAATCCGGATACCACACTATAATTTACTCATTAATGAGTAAATGGGAGTTCTATCAAAAACTGGATGTTTTTTACCTATTTTCTTAAATTGTGTTTGCTGTAAAATGAGTAAAGAATATCCTTTCTAAAGGATTGATTTTTTTCCAAACTGAAAATAAATCTTCTATTCTTCTCAAATTAAATTTTTATTACACGAAATATTATAACACCATACTGGATAAAACTGTATTTACTTATCCGTAAGCTTCTCTAACGTTTCGGAATCTAACCTTTTCCAGAGATCGTCCATTTTCGCTAAAAAAAAAGCTGCAGACAGTAATTCTTTGCATTCCCAATATTTTTTTCCTTCGATTTGTTTTCCGTCGATCTTGTTTTCCGTGCTGAGCACCAATGCAACCGACGCCAGGGAGGGAGCTCTCACACCTGGACCCTACCTATCGACCCATCAACTCATGAACCGGGGACCAACGGCTTTACTTCCCTTCCGAAGGAAGACGTGATCAGAGATGTTATGCCTCAGAGATGTTATGGCTCAATGCCGACTGGGATTGAACCTAGGCCTGCTGAGGTGAGAGGTAATCACGCTTAGCACTACACCACCGGCGCCGCTAATGCATTCCCAATATGTTGGTGACGGAAATGAGCCGATATAATTTCGAAGTGTTTTTTCACTCATTAGTGGGTCAAAAATATACCCATTATGCAACCGTGAACTGATCCTTTAAATGGATGTTTCTTACCATACACGATTTAGAAATGGGTATTTTTTTTACCCATTAATGGGTTTTCGCGAAACATCGTGTAATAAAATTGGAACAAATTCAATATCGTTGTCTGCGTATTTCTCTCGGATGTATGCACTCAACGCAAAACATGAGTCTCGAGGTAGTAGTTACAGCTCTCCAGAACCGTTCTCTCTCTCAGAATAAACACACTCTTGATTTATGAGAATCTACCACCACTACATATCATCGGATATGTGTCTTCTTTGTTTTAATCTAGACCGTGCTCACTTCACCAATCGCAGTTCCTCAATTGAATATGATCTGATCATGAAACAAGCGATCCCACTGCGTCCTAGCAAGAAGTACGGTCGACTTGTTTCGCGCTCCGTTGTTTTGGAAGTTTTTTCGGTATTCGCTTGATATAATTTATCAGTTTTTTTCTCACTAAGTGACTCCTGGCATAGTTCCCGGTAAATTGATCGAAAAGTGAGTTTTTTTAGTAGAAAGTGTCATTTTCGGAAAGATTAATCCGTGCTATTGGAAATTCGCAAAAAAATTTGGGCATCATCGTTGCGTGGTCACGCATACGCGCTTACGCATACCCGCTCACGTATCATCATCATCGAGTGTGAGCACCCGTTTCTACATCTATATCGTTCATCATTCATCGTGCGCCTGTGTGCGCTGAGTGCCGCGCCTCGATCAAGTGCACCACAGCGAAGGTCATCCACGCTGCGCGTCGCTTCCCAGCCATCGGTGTAAACGCCTACACATATAACGCTCGGTGGTAGTAGTATAGGATTATCAGATAAGTTTTTGTTTTTTTCTTGTTTCTTTTACTCCCCCATTAGTTAAATTTTCATTTTGTATTTCTGTGTTTGTAGTGTTTTCTGTGTATTGTGTCTGTGCGTTCAGTAGGAGAGCGTTTTGCGCTCCCACTAGTTGAACAAAATGGATGTTTTGTCAGAAGACGACATGGATGACCATTCATCTCAGAAGAATGATGATGTCATCCCTGGTTCGTCGTCTCAGTCTGTCGATGGGCAGGCTGAGAAAAGCACCAGATTGCGGGCCTACCCGAATGACTCGACTGGCCCATGGGTTGTCTATTTTCAGCCCAAAAACAAACCCTTGAATGTTGTTCAGATATCTGATGATCTGACAAAGCGATTCTCTGCCGTGACCGAAATAGCGAAGGTTAGGCACAACAAACTTCGTGTGACCGTCGCTAACCTGAAACAGGCCAATGAAATTGCTGTTTCCCAATTTTTCACACTGGAATATAGGGTGTACATTCCAGCCTCTGATGTGGAGATCGAAGGCGTGGTCACTGAGGCGAGTCTGAACCCCGAGATACTGGAGAAGCAAGCGGTTGGCCGATTCAAGAACCCCTTGCTTCCTCCGGTAAAGATACTGGCCGTTCATAGAATGAAGTCAGTATCGCTCAGCGAGGGTAAAAAGAGTTTTACCCCCCCAGACTCGTTTCGGGTGACCTTTTCTGGATCTGCCCTTCCTCAATACATCGAGCTGGGAAAACTTCGTCTTCCTGTGCGGTTGTTTGTACCTCGGGTCATGAACTGCCAGCATTGTAAGCGGTTGGGACATACGGCCTCCCACTGCGGCAACAAGGCACGCTGCTCCAAATGCGGGGAGAAGCATGAGGATGGCGCCTGCGCAGCTACTGCACCAAAATGCGTGTACTGCAACGGAACTCCTCCTCATGCTCTCTCGTCGTGCCCGGCGTACAAACAGCTCGGGGACAAAATGAAACGCTCCCTTAAGGAACGTTCCAGGCGGTCTTTTGCAGAAATGCTTAAGACAGCCACGCCATCGACCAATGACAAAAATCCCTTTTCTCTTTTGTCAGATGACGAGACTGACTCTGACTTGGCTGAGGAGGGAACTTCTTTCAGTTTTCCGGAAGGTTCTGCACGGAAACGAAAGCGCATCCGTTCGCGGATTGTTGCAAATAAAGAACCCCAAATCAGCTTGCCCAAATCAAGGAGTGGAGGAAAAAAGGAGACTTCTACTCCTCCTGGATTCCGCAGAACTGACTATACCCAGGATTTTCCACCTCTTCCGGGGACATCCAAAACCCCTGATGCCCCAATTTTAAGAACAGAAACCCCTTCTTTATCTGGGCTGTTCTCATTTGATGACATTGTGGACGGTATTCTCAAATACCTCAACATTTCTGATCCTCTGAAAAGCATTGTCCTCACATTGCTTCCCACTGTGAAATCCTTCTTGAAGCAATTGACTTCAAAATGGCCCCTTCTTGCAGCTATCATCTCCTTCGATGGATAATTTTCCAAACGAGGTCGGGGATTTGATCACTGTTCTACAGTGGAATTGTCGAAGCCTTATTCCGAAATTAGATTCGTTCAAGTATTTAGTCCATAACAATAGTTGCGATGCATTTGCCCTCTGTGAAACATGGCTCTCTTCAGAAATTGATCTCCCTTTTTACGATTTTAACATTATTCGATTGGATCGTGAGGATTCACGTGGAGGAGGGGTACTTTTGGGGATCAAAAAGTGCCATTCCTTCTATAGAGTGAATCTTCCCGAATTCCCCGGTATTGAAGTTGTCGCATGTCAGGCTACCATTAAAGGTAAGAGCCTTTGTATTGCTTCTGTATATATTGCTCCTAGAGTCTCTGTTAATCGCAAACAACTTTTCGACATATGTGCGGTACTTCCCGCTCCATGGTTGATCATGGGAGATTTTAACTCCCACGGTACAGGCTGGGGGGAACTGTACGATGATAACCGTTCTACTTTGATTTATGATCTCTGCGACAACTTCAACATGACAATCCTTAACAATGGAGAAGTAACACGTTTGGCTGGTCCATCCTCGAATGGTAGCAGATTAGACCTCACCTTTTGCTCCAATTCACTATCGTTGGATTGCACTTGGCATGTAATCCAGGATCCGCACGGTAGTGATCATTTGCCGATCAAAATTTCGATTGCCAGTGGGTTCAACTCGTCAGAATCCGTTAACGTCGCGTATGATCTAACCCGTAACATCGATTGGACTAAGTTCCAATCCGCGATAGACGATACAGTATCGTCAGTGGAAGAGCTTCCGCCGTTGGAGGAATATAATTTCCTCTCTAATCTCATCGTCGACAGCGCACTTCAAGCTCAAACACGACCGGTGCCGCGATCGTCTATTCGTAAGAAAACACCATCGCTCTGGTGGGATCAACAATGCACGGAGGTTTACCGTATAAAGTCCGACGCGTTTAAACTTTTTCGGAAACGCGGAACACGCGAGCATTTCGACGCATACACATCTCTTGAACGCGAACTCAAGAGCCTCATCAAGGCCAAAAAACGGGGTTACTGGCGGCAGTTTGTAGACGGATTGTCGCGCGAAACGTCTATGAATACGCTTTGGAGTACGGCGCGAAGAATGCGTAACCGGTCTACTAACAACGAAAGCGAGGAATGCTCGGATCAATGGATTCTTAAATTCGCGCGAAAAGTGTGTCCAGATTCCGTGCCGTCGCAGTTGATTCCTCACGAAACCGCGAATTCGGTAGACGAAATCAGTCAGCCTTTTTCAATGGTCGAACTTTCACTCGCTCTCCTTTCGTGTGGCAATTCTGCCCCGGGATCTGATAGAATCAAGTTCAACTTGCTGAAAAACCTCCCAGACGTCGCTAAGAGGCGCATGTTGAACTTGTACAATCAGTTCTTGGAGCTCAATATTGTTCCCGACGATTGGAGACGAGTGAGGGTGATAGCCATTAAAAAGCCTGATAAACCCGCGTCGGATCACAATTCGTATCGGCCCATCGCGATGCTGTCGTGTATTCGGAAATTGATGGAGAAAATGATCCTTTTTCGCCTCGACAAATGGGTTGAGACGAACCACCTTCTTTCAGATACTCAATTTGGTTTCCGTAGGGGTAAGGGAACGAACGACTGTCTCGCGTTGCTTTCCTCGGAAATTCAGTTGGCTTTTGCTAAGAAAGAGCAAATGGCTTCTGTGTTCTTGGATATCAAGGGGGCTTTTGATTCAGTATCCGTTGAAGTTCTTTCAGAGAAACTCCACGTTTGTGGATTGTCTCCATTTATGAATAATTTTTTGTACAATTTGCTGTCAGAAAAACATATGAGCTTTTCTCATGGAAACTCTACAGCTTTTCGATTTAGCTACATGGCTCTCCCCCAAGGCTCATGTTTAAGCCCCCTTTTGTACAATTTCTACGTTAGAGAAATTGACAATTGTCTTAGTGACAATTGCACGTTGAGACAACTTGCAGATGATGGCGTAGTGTCTATCACAGGGCCAAAAGAGGTTGACCTGCAAGGACCCTTACAGGATACCTTGGACAATTTGTCTACTTGGGCTGTTCAGCTAGGTATCGAATTCTCCACGGAGAAAACTGAGTTGGTCGTTTTTTCTAGGAAGCATAGCCCAGCACAACCGAAGCTTCAACTTTTGGGTAAACCGATCACTCATTCCATGTCTTTTAAATATCTCTGGGTCTGGTTCGATTCCAAATGCACCTGGAGATCCCACATTGAGTATCTGAGAAGAAAATGCCAACTAAGGATCAATTTCCTTCGATCAATTACCGGAACGTGGTGGGGAGCCCATCCACAAGATCTTCTGACGTTGTACCGGACAACGATTTTATCGGTTCTAGAATATGGTAGTTTTTGTTTTCAGTCGGCAGCTAAAACGCACATCATCAAGCTGGAACGGATCCAGTATCGTTGTCTTCGTATCGCGTTAGGATGCATGCACTCGACTCATACTATGAGTCTCGAAGTGCTGGCGGGCATGTTGCCACTATCCGTCCGTTTTTCAGAGTTATCTCTGAGGCTCCTCACCCGTTGCGAAGTAATGAACCCACTGGTGATTGCAAATTTTGAGAAGCTTCTGGAGCTAAATCCTCAAACATGTTTTATGACTTTGTACTACCTATATTTAACACAGGATGTCAGCCCTTCAAGAAATATTCCCAATCGTGTAGTCTTCTCCGATTTCGGCAATTCAGTGAATTTTGAATTATCTATGACGCAGGAAATCCGCGGAATTCCAGAGCATAATCGTCCTATGATTGCTCCGTCATTATACGCTGCAAAGTTTGGCCATGTTGATTCTGCAAGAACGTTTTTCACAGATGGATCTCTAATAGAGGAGTCCGCTGGTTTTGGTGTATTTAATGAATTTCATAGCGCCTCTCGAAAACTTGAAGCTCCTTGTTCTGTGTATGTGGCTGAACTGGCAGCAATTCACTACACGTTGGAAACTATTGCTTCACTTCTTCCAGACCACTACTTTATTTTTACGGATAGTCTCAGTTCTGTCGAGGCTATCCGTTCCATTAGGCCGGTAAAGCACTTCTCGTATTTTCTCTTGAAAATACGAGAACTGCTTAGTACTTTATCCGTGCGCTCTTTCATCATCACCTTCGCGTGGGTCCCTTCGCATTGCTCAATTTTGGGCAATGAGAAGGCAGATTCACTTGCGAAGGTGGGCGCTATGGAAGGCAACATTTATGATCGACAAATCGCCTATAGTGAATTTTTCTCTATTTATCGTCAGCAGTCACTCGTTAGCTGGCAACAGCAATGGAGTGAAGGGAGCTTGGGACGATGGCTACATTCAATTATCCCTAAGGTGTCGAAGTTTGCATGGTTCAAAGGGTTGGACTTGAGTCGAGACTTCATACGCGTGATGTCTCGTCTCATGTCCAATCACTATTGTCTAAACGCTCACTTGTTCCGTGTGGGGTTGGGAGACAGCAATCTCTGTGAATGTGGACAAGGTTACCAGGACGCTGATCACATCCTTTGGTCTTGTGCGGAGTATCGTGGAGTCAGATCACATTTTTATGATTCCCTTCGGGCTCGAGGTAGACAACCTAATGTTCCAGTTCGGGATATTTTGGCTAGACGCGATCTGGAGTTTATGAAACTCATATATGTTTACTTTAAGGATATTAACCTTAGATTGTAAGTTTGATTAACCTTGTGTTTAGTTTGTGTTTTGTACGTCTGGGGGTTTTTTTTTTTCAATGTTTGTTTTCAAGATGAATAGAAATAATTTCATGCTTTAGGATTAATTAAATAGTTATATCGTAAACCACATTTCAAACCTCCTTCTTCCCTTTTCCCATCCAAAAAATTGTAAATCTTCACTAACCTCGAGACGACCGCGAGTACTCGGTCCAGTTCCTTTAACTTTAAATATAAGACAGTAACAATGTATAACGCAAAGGATAACTCGGCTCTGTAAAGTTTATTCGATTGAGCCTGTACAAATAAAGTAATTACAAAAAAAAAAAAAAAAAAAAAATTGAACAAGCAACTCATGGGATATTTTTTAGTTGGGTCCCGTTTCAATGGAGCAACTGGCTTCGGTGTCTTCAATGAAAACTCTAGCGCCTACCTCAAACTTCAGCAACCTTGTTCCGTTTTTTTGCTAAGCTGGCAGCAATCAACTTCATATTGGAGATGATTTTCAACATGCCCGCAGACATTACTTCATCTCCCTGGATATAGTCTCAGTTCGATTGAGCCTATTCAGTCGATGAAACTAGGAAGGCACTCATCTTATTTCCTTTCAAAGGTAAGGGAGCAAATGAGTGTGCTGGTCTAAAGATCATATATGATTACCTTTGTATGGATCCCCTCACATTGCTCAATTCCAGGCAATGAGAAGGCGATTTCTCTCAAAAAGTGGGTGCGCAGGAAAACGAATTGTATGTCAGGTAAACACGATAAATTTTACCGTTTCGTACCCTTTCGAGTTGGCAAACCTTGGAAATCTTTGACGGTGGTTACAATCAACTATTACTAATGTTTCTTCGAGTGCGTGGTTTAAAGGCTTGGGCTTCGTGAGTCGTGATTTCATTCGCGTGATGAGTAGACTTATGTCCAACCACTACTCGCTAAATGCACATCTCCATAAATAAACCTCAAATTTAACTATGGATGGGTTAAAATAATTCAAAAAAATTTTATATTTTAGGAGCCTTAAAAAAAATTAAAAACTGAAGATCCCATATCTTGTTGAGATTTATGAGTTTGAATAACTTTTTTATCGTTTGTACTCAAAGTTACTCAAAAAATATCATGTACATATTTCCCAGAAAGACTTTATTTTTCTCTACAACTTTGTTACAGACGTCATTTTGATCAAAGTGAAGTTTTTATGTAACAATTTATTGAAAAATTACCAAAACGCTTTTTGAAAAATATTACCCGATCCAAAACGGTTAAATTTTTGTAAAAATGTGATAGATTGGCCATTACACACAACTATTCACAATTCGCTATTATCCTAAAGGATCTGTAAAGGTATCTGCTCATTGCGAGATCATTAGTTTGTAGTCAAGCTTCATCGCTACCGGGAAACCTATCAAATCAATTTCAGCACACACTCACAAAAAATAAATCGATAACGATCCTTACGGTCGTCATGTACAACTGCTCCGACATGTGACTGATTAATGACTTTTAGCTGCCACTTTTCGGCGTCGAGTCAAATGTCAATAATTTCAAAGTCCCTCAATGTTCCAGAAAACCTGAAAAACAACCAACCCGAACCAACGACGCAGTGAGATCATTAATAACTACAGCAAACAATTTGTTTTACTGATTTCGATATCAGGCGTTCTCCTTTCGGTAATTTTCGGTCGGGATCCGTTCCACTCACTGTGCATCAGTAACGAATGATCGTACAAGGTCAGTTTGAAATATCTGATCTGCGTGACGAGACTAGGATTACACTGGTAGTCATCCGTAAAAAAGGTAGCCGTCATCCCGCGCCGCATGTCCAGACACTATCCTGGGGCAACATCTCTGCTCCTGCTCCTGCTCCTAGGCAGGAGGCAGTAAGATAAATGATCTAGCGTCCGAAAAACGTTGCTTGCCTGATCTCTAAAACCGACCGTTAATGCCTCCCGAACAGCTGAATATCATTAATTACATCGGGTAGGCTTCTGCCAAAGTGGTTCGGTGTCGGGCTGGTGCCAAACTAGTAGTACGAATTTTGAAACCAATTTCACATAATCGCAGAGAAGATCTGACCAGCAACGGGGCGCTTCCTGCCGCCGCCAACCGTTCAAAAAAAAAAAAATAAAAACCTTAATGGCGCAAATCTATGTAAAACAAAAATCAAGGGAGAAAAACACTGGAAGTCAAAGATTATTTGATTTTGCCCCTTGTTTAACATTAATATTCCGGAAAAGATGAAATACACGAAGATACCTCGAAATGATCCACCCGTCCCGTCGTTTCGCATCGGCATCGGTCCGGCAGACTCGCAGCAAACAGAATATGTACTCAAAGCTGAACTGCATGGGTCTATGCGTGCCAGTCACACACAATCATTAATCGTGTTCAAACGAGCGAAATGATTGATTGGCTTCGGCTTTCGGCCCTTTGTGATTATCGTGCATCCATCTCCGCGTGCATCAAGTTTTTTTTTCGTTGGGTGTGGGACGATCGGTGGGACGAAACCAATGCAGCGATGCGTCGTTACGATCTGCTTTGTGTTACGAAAATGAACGTAATGCAGGATTTCTACAGCATTCGCACATATTTGTTCTAAATAAAATATGAATATATCTAGGTCAACATTTGAAATAGGCGGAACAATTAAACATAAACAAACGAGAATCAAATCACATCCAAGCAATCATCGGACACCAGTATCGGATAGAGCAAACTAGAGAGGGTCTAGTATAAGAGAGGAGCACTGGCCAAACGAACTGTCAAAGCAAGAGCCAATCGAGCGGCGCCTATCTTGATTGCATTGGCAGTGTTGCTAGAATTCACCTAGGCATAGGTTGAATACGCTCCACTGCGGTATCCCAGGAAATAGCGAAGCCGACAGCCTGGCAGGGTCTGGACCAGCTGGCCCCCGTTACACCGACGAAGTGCCACTACAGGACATAAAGCGATGGATAGTCAGCAAAATGTGGGAAGCCTGGGAAGCAGAGTGGTGCCAATCCCAATCCCTCTTCATCCGAAGAATCAAAGGAACGACGAGCAAGTGGACGGATATGTCGAAACTACGGGACCAGAAAGTGGTTTCTCGTCTTAGGACAGGTCATACAAGGATCTCACATAGTTTTGGTTGGACGCAGTTGCACAGAATGTGCTACGTTTGCGGAACCATTGCATCGGTGGAACACATCCTATGCCTGTGTTCGCAATACCAACAACTACGGGAGCAGTACGCACTTCCCAACAGCATTAGGGACATACTGGGTGACGAACCTTCCACTTTAGCGACAGTTTTTTTATTTCCTCAAGGACGCTGGCCTTTACAACAACATTTAGGTCCTTTTAATTTTATTTTGGCTGACGGGACATCTCTGCCGGACGGGGGATTACCCCTCCTACGGTGGAGTTCTGATCTCTTTCAAAACCCTACATAACTTTGATGTACCAGATTGTTTTTTTTTTCTCGTTACCTGTATTGTTAGTCTTTTTACTGGAATCTGTTTTAATTGCTTCTATTTGAGTACATGTGAATTGTAAGCCAACTCCGTAACAAAATTTGCAGGCAAAACCCCCCTCTGGGGCCTCCTATTTTATAGAGATGAACTAGCCAACGGCTAAAAATCTCTTTAATAAAGTCAAAAAAAATAAGCTTCTCGTAGAATTTCCGTGTATCGTCTACGCAGTACAGATTTTCCATAGCCTTGCAATCTCGGTCTTCCTGCTGACGCTTCTTCCTTCGGAAAACCGTGTTTTGTCTGTTCCGCGCTTGTCTGTATCGCTCCACATTCAATCTCTTGTGGTGTTGCGGCATTCTCGCCCGTGCTGCATTCTTCTTCTCTACTAACAGTTTGCATTCGCCGTCAATCCTGTCATTTTTTCGGTCCGGGATAGCAGTACCTAGTGCCGCTGCAGCAGTACTACTTATGGTGGAACGAATGTCGCTCCAGTCATCTTCAAGAGTAGCTGTGCCAAGCTGCTCTTCCGTGGCAAGTGGTGTCCGAATCTATGTTTGCACTGCGGTACGTGAGGACGTTGATAATGTCGGAGAAGAATTTTCCGTCGATTAGAATGTGATCGATTTGGTTTTCTGTGTGTTGGTCAGGTGATCTCCAGGTGGCTTTGTGGATATCTTTGCGGGAGAAAAAATACAAGGGACAGCCCTATGGCGTTGTTCGCAATAAGGACGTAGGACTACGTGTTCTTATTTAATAAATCTTACATGTTAACTGCAGCAGGAGCTTGTGTTTTGTGCAGGAATAAGAATTTGAGCGGGGTTCTCTCTGTTTATACTCTTTAGTATGACGCGCTTGGCATAGATGGCCCACAGGTTTGGTGAGACCGGATGGAGTTCAACTTTGAAATCTGTGTTAGGGATTGTTTTTTCGCATGCAATCGGTTATAATTTTAATTATCATGGCAACAGTTGCACGTTCGTGCAATTTGTAATAGTGACATTTTTAAAAATGATAAAGTCTTAATTTTAACAGATTTGTAGAAAAACATTCTATCGATTGGCGTATTAAGAATTAAAATCCATCATATCTGGATCAAAAACAGACCACTTTCAAGCCGCGACCGACTTGGTTTTTGAAATTGCACTCCCCAATGTTGCTTTCAAGAACATGGTATGTTTGATTTAAACATATCTAGATAGAGCTGGAATTAGGCATAACAGCTTTTGTAAACAATGACTTCTCTCGATGATTTTTAGGAATTCAAGGCACGCCCACGCAAAACCAACACTACCGTCGGGTAGGGGAAGTCTTACCCTACCTGATGGTGATGTTGATTTGCGTGGGCGAGCCTTGATTTTTAAGAAATCATCGAAAGAAGTCATTATTTACAAAAGTTGTTACGCCCTTATTTCAGATCTATCTTGATATGGGAACTGACCGTTTGATGACAGCCAAGCGAACACCAGGGTTGCCAAAAGTAAATCTGTGTTTTTGCTCAATAAAATATTTTCATCTTAGTTTTTCCTTTGGTTTGTTTTTTCCGTCGATCTTGTTTTCCGTGCTGAGCACCAATGCTACCGACGTTCCAGGAAGGCAGCTCCCACACCTGGACCCTACCTATCGACCCATCAACTCATGAACCGAGGACCAACGGATTTACTTCCCATCCGAAGGAAGGCGTGATCAGAGATGTTATGCCTCAGAACATCCCGGCGGCGCCGACTGGGATTGAACCCAGGCCTTCTGGAGTGAGAGGTAATCACGCTTACCACTACACTACCGGCACCGTTGTTTTCATCTTAGTGTTTGTCCAGAAAATCTGTGATGATATCAGTGATGATGATTTAAAAATTTTCATTGAAAAGTGATTGAGCCATTTTTCTAATAGAGACTACAAATAGAGAACACTATATGTATCATAAATTGCTTATGATTTGGCAAAAAAGAATACCTCTGACAGTTCTCATTCTCCTTTTTAATTCGGCAAAAAAAAGCATGCTTAGATATATAAGTTGGTGATGGTAAAATAAGTGAATATAATGTTTTGTTTTTGAACATCTCAAGTTTAATTTTTTAATGTTTGATCTTATTTTTAAAAATCTGTGTAATTGGTTTAAATCCTATAAATCTGTAATTTGTGAATACAGATTCTTAGTTTTAAAAACTTTGAAAAATCTGTAGAAATACAGAATTATCTGTAGTTTTGGTAACCCTGGTGCTAGCCCTGGTGAGCACTCATCGGATCACTTTGACGTTTGTTTATATTCGGTTTTTCTTGCATGCAACATTGTTTGCAAATTAGCAAGCAAGCTTATTTTCCGCGAGAAGCCCGCGAGATGTCGTTACTGAAGTCCTATGTTTGGCGGTACTATGTTTTGAAGATAATTTTATTCAAAGAGTTAAGTCTGTTTGTCTGTGGTATAACTGTCAAATTTACGTCAACGCAACGCAAACAGATCTTATGTGGGTGGCCTTTTAGTAAGATCCTTTAACGATGTGTTCATGTTCTCCATTTGATCTGTTTATTATTACGTATAATATCTCCCTTGATAACGGCATTAGGTGATAATTGAATGCCCCCTGAGATCGGATTATTTTAATTGTTTAGATACTATAAATCAGGCGTAAATTATCGTATTCTTTAAAACAGAATTTGAAACACATAAATTTCACATGAAAAACGTTTTCATTTTCCCATGCATTGTTACCTCCCTATGTCGATCCAGATGGTTTTACAGATAATTTTAAATAATGAAGTAGTACAGTAAGGGTCTGTTTTTGCTCAGCACATAAAAGCCTCAAACCATATTTACCTTAGACTTCCCTGATAGCTGTGAAGCTTAGGACATAACCAAATAATCAAAATTGTAATTATTAAAAATTGTGGAAGATTTCATAATCAAATATTTTGTGTTGCCGAAATCGGACCAGTACTGTACATTGATAATTTTAATTCAAAATTGAGCATTATTGTGATCTACTAAATAGATTTTATGACTAAATCAATTGGAAATGTTTAAACCAAAATTTTAAAGAAATACTAAGTTCGTCTGATTAATTAACGAATAAAGCATTAGATATAATTTCAAATTTGTATGAAACTCAGAGCTTAACAGTCTATTGAATTTTTGGTTGATAAATATGAGGGAATTTAGAAATCGTGATTTTTTATATGTTTTTCTGTTACTCCCTTATTCGATGATAGGGTAAATTATGGATTCGGCAGCATGTGACTGTTTTCGGCAGTACTGAATAAATACCCTTCAAACAGTCTATTTTTGCAGCATAAAACCAAGTTTTGCGACACTAACATATTAATCAATGTTTTAGCTTACTTTACCATGTAAAATAATATGAAAGTAATAAAATCCAAGCAAGCTATTTGAAAAATTAATCTATGACTATTTTAAGCTTGGCATTTTTCGGTTGCCGAACAAAACACAGCAAGAAAAACAAAATAATACTCACAATTTTAGAACGACTTTTTTTCCTCTCTAGTGCTGATTGATCACTTTGACAATAGATAAATCACTACGTACTTTCAAAAAACCTTCAAATACCACGAAGATACACTCAATATATGTCGCTAACTAACTTAAAATCAGTGGCCTAATAGAAAGATAGGCAGAACAAGTGTATCATTAAGAATGGTTGCATGCAGGGTTGCTTCCACTCACTTGCTATAGATGAGTGATTTTCGGGGTTTTGAATTCGTTAGATGTTGTAATGGAGATTTGTGCTGTTGGATGCGGGTGGAGATTGGAGGGCGGGTGTTTGATGCATAGAGCCTTTCAATTTCGCTTTCAGAGTGTCGCAGTCAGCGGTTTTATGATTCGTGAGCGCTCGCGATTCGTAGAATCGTTGATTGTGACTGCAAGTGGATTTGACGGGTTTTGTGTTTCGGACGCTTGTTTTTGGCCTTTTCTTGTGTCTAACATGTGCAGAGTATCATTATAACGTCTACTGGTTTTGAGATTCCTGGTGGCGTGAAATATATTTGTGAGAACATCTTTTTGAGATTTTAACAGTCACGTTTTGTTTGTAGTTTATATTTTATTTATTCATGTAATTATCGTAAATAATAGTTATTCAATAATAGATAGTTCATCCATATATTCGTACTTTGACGCGAAGCGCTGTGGATTATGAGATGCTCGATGACCCTGGAGGGATCGATTTTGCTTACTGAGCAGAAAATCATAGATTTAACCCCAAGCTCTTCAACAGCACAATAAATCGCCACCATCATGTGTATATTTGATATTAAACATTAACCTTGGAAACTATTTGCATATCAAGCGAAAACGTAGTCCTGTATTGTCGCGAAGCGTTATGGTTCTGAGATGCTCGATGACCCTGGAGGGATCGTTTTTGCTTACTGAGCAGAAAATTATGGGTTTAATCCCAAGCTCTCCGTCATGACTCTTAAAATTCATTATCACTAAACAAAATTAATATGTTCTTTCGATAGCCGGCTATCGAGAGATTAAATAAACAACAAATAAACAATACATACTTTTGGTTGCATCGCCAACTTGAGGTGAATCCTAACCGAATACCCTACCCAACCCTCCAACTCCGTAGCACTTATGAGGGTGTCGCTAAGTCGGTGGCCTCTCGTTAAGTAAGTACTACATCAACATTTCCTTCCTTATCCCTAGTTATGGTAAAGATGGGCGTGGCCGGGAATAGCGACAGTCATGCTTCTGTTACTCTTGTTTAGATTGGAACCAATGTTTACTCCTCAGCATTATTCCTGAAAGTAGTCTAACTGAGAATTTCAGAAGAGACGTGAGTGTCGCTAGTATCCAATCTACGAAGTATATCATAACAACGCTAACGCTAACGCTAACGCTAACTAACTTAAAATCAGTGATAAAGTTTTGAGATCATTTATCGTTCTATATTTCATCGGCAGCCACTTTTTACCCGTTCTCCTAGTTGCCAGAATAACAAAAATATTGTTGGTTCAGAAATTTGGAAATTTGTTGAATCCTGTATATTTTAATTAATTATTGGACAAATAAATGCCTGAATCAATGTAGATATTAAAATACGAAAAATTTAATCTTTAAATGCTAATCTCTATAGCTTTTAAGACACATAAACGTTAAATCAATATGGAACTGGTAAACACTATAAAACTATTAATTACCCTACAAATATTACAACACTGCTGGTGCTTTATAGGCAAAATGCAACTCAAGAATGTATATGTGATGGAGTTGTCAATTAATTTACAAAGGGCCTAGCTCGATACCTGACTATACCAATAATTGAAACAGGTGAAACGTCCAAACCTAAACAATGGCTTTAAACACAAAATTATCGATAATCAAAACATACCCACGCAACCTAATACCAACATCTTATAGAGTTAACTTCCTCTATCAAATGTAATTTATTGCGTGGATATGTTTTAATTCTCGAGAATGTTGCGTTTGAAGTCATTGCTTACGATTGGTTGTTCCGCCTATTTCAATTGTTGGTCTAGAATGTATTCTGGATTGGAACAATGAGAAGTTCTGGTATGGTAATGTATAATTATAGTTTCATCCATTCGCATGCTATTTACTCTGCAGTGAGCGTGACATCACAATTGCTGTTCCAGCATTGACGAAAGTCACAGGAAAAAAGCAACGGCTTTGTCATTGCCTGACCTAGCATATATCACATTGACTGTTAAACGTCAAAACCTTCGGTGACAAATTGTGTGTATACGGAGAAGGAAAGTTCGTGTGCGGTTTTTGTGTGCGGAAATAGTGGTCCATGTTTGATGCCATGTCGTCCAAAGACACTACCCCGTTGGATCTGTCCATTCGAAGACCGGAGCATCGGAACGGTAAGTAGCATAGCATAGCACGAGGAACGGAAACCAGGGGCAACATTGAGCATCTCGAAACGAAAATTTTTTTCATACAAGCGTTCGTACAAAAAGTCTTTCGTTTCGAGATTAGTAATGTGACCCCAGCACTTTTATTTTTGGTAAGGTCAAGTAATGGTTCGCATTTATACGGCTAGTCACGCATAAAAGAGTGAACGTTTATTAATTGACATCAAATCACATGTAAATACCATCTCAGATCATTTCTTTTCACTTGCAGATATTGCTTACGGGTCGAATATTATCCTCCAACCAAGAAATACCAAACAACCAACAATACTTGCAAGACAGAAGATAAAAGCATATAAAGAATATAAACTGGAGAATTCTGTTGCCAGTGTTCAAAAAGGTGCAATGTTCACCAACTATGCCTCGAAGTACTTCGGATTTCCACGAACAACATTGCAGTATCGGCTTAGCGCCAAATGTAAAAATAAGGGTTCAACTGGCCCATACACGGTATTCACAGTAGCAGAAGAACGTGACATTGTGTCATGGCTGAAGACAATGGAACGAAAAGGGTTTCCAGCTACTCGCACTGCTTTAGTTTACAAGATTTCGACGTATTTAAAGGTAAATCCAAGGAAATTTCCATTCAAGAACAATGTACCAGGTAAATGCGCTGTAACGATCAAATTATCGACTCAATTATTCTCCGTTTTATAATAATAAGTAATTGTATTTATTTATTTATTTTAGGGCCCGGCTGGTTCCGCGGTTTTCTCAAGCGTCACCCTCAGCTGGCGATCAGGACACCAAAATCGGTGACGTTGGCTAGCGCCAATGTTTCGGAAAAAAATATTCGTAATTGGTTTCGAACAGTTCAGGATTACCTGATCGATCACGGGTTAATTGACATACTGAGTGATACTTCAAGAATATTAAACGGAGATGAATCAGGGTTCTGTTTGAATCCCGTTTCAGCAAAAGTAATCGCTACATATGGGGCGAAAAACGTCCCTTTCGTTGAAACAGGCAGTAGCAAACAAAATATTACCGTTATGTTCACATTCTGCGCTGACGGCAGCGTCGTTCCGCTAGACGTCATTCTTTCCCAAAAACGATTGGCTAAAGAAATCATACAATCTTTCCCAGCTGATTGGGAACTCGGAAATTCTGAGAACGGGTGGATGAATACTAAAAATTTCGTTCTTTACGTCACCAAGATTCTGTATCCCTTTCTGGTGAAGAAAGGAGTAAAGTTTCATGTTATTTACTTTGTGGATGGCCACAAATCACATACGGCCCTAGAAGCAGCAGATGCCTGTAAACGGCTTGGCATAATTTTGATTGCTCTCTTCCCCAATACTACCAGAATCTTGCAGCCAGCAGACGTTGGAGTTTTCAAACCTCTCAAAACCAGATGGTACCAAATAGTAGAAGCTTGGAAATTGCATAACAAGTCCGTGGCAGTAACGTTGATAAACTTTGGACCACTGTTGAAAAATGCTATGGATACAGCATTTAGCACTAATACTATCGTTAGTTCATTCGCTACATGTGGCTTGTTTCTGTTTAATCCGAACGTTGTCGATTATACAAAATGTATCACTCAATCCTATGAGGACAATTATGACGCTCCAACCATGACAGTGAGCAACCTGAATGATGCTGAGGATCCTCATGAAACAGAATTCGTGGTTCCGTATCACCTAGTCGACGAATCTCTGAAAATGTTGTGGCCTCAAAAAATACAATTGCATAAGAAGGAAACATCGGAGAACCTTTCCCAAGAAGACAGAGTACTTGCGTTTATCTACAAGAATATCCTTGTCATCAAAGCAATAAATCATTCATTCCGAATATTGATGCAACTACTGGACATTTTGCTGACATGCCGATGTTTATAGGTAATAAATAATATATTAAACTATTTCATTGCTGACGATAATTTGATTGGTTTTTGATAGCTAAATGTGTTCAATTGTCATTTCAGATGAAAATCCAACAGAAAATCTTTCGCACAATGAACTTTCTCATAACAGTTAATGGCCCAAAGACACGGAACCAGACAAAAGTAGCTTCCTGGGGTCAGAGATTCTCGAAGTTGAAGACCATGATACTTCCTTGAGCAGTACGGCTGCTAACCATACGAAAACACCAGAAACCTTTTGCAGCCCCTCAGCTGAAAATCCAAATTTGGTGGATTTTCTGGACACCCCAGATGATTTGAAAAGAAGTTAAAGGCACAGAAACTATAATCAACATTCGTTTACAATTTTGACAGCCGAAGAAATAAGACTGAAGGAAAATCACCGGAATGAAGCTGCCAGATTAAAACTGGAGAAAGCTGAACGAAGGAATATTCAGAAAATCAAATTAGAAGAGGAAAAAGCTGCAAAAAGAGAATTAAAATTGAAGCGAAAAGCGGACAAAGAAGAAGAAATACAGATTAAAGCATTGAAAAAGAATGTAAAAGCGGAAATCATGGAAAGAAAACAGAAAGACATGGAAGCGAAAAAGAAAATTGAAACAAGGAAACGTGCATTTAAAGTTTTAATTTAGTTTCCTCACATTGTTAAATTTATAATTGGTCATGTATTTTAATAAATTTCTTTTTCACTTTCCATATATACAAGCAACCAAAATCAAATTGAAAATCATTTATTATTATTTATAAACACATGACTTTATCCCCGGAAAAAATACAACAAAATATTCAATAAAATTTCTTAGGATCACACCAATTTTTTTAAACCGGTTTGAGCCCAAGCAATTTTTAAATTAAACAAAAAATAAGCACAACCATTTAAAAACCTAACAAAAGTGCTAATCCCCGATGGATTGTAAGCTGTTTTATCAAAATCGATCCAGATATTACGAAATGAGACCAAAACCTTTTTGGTTAAGGGGAAAGCTTGATTATGCATGGGTTAAAATGTGAATTAATAAATAAAATTTGTCCATGAAACACATATTTAAACATGTATGTACATACAGTATCTCACGCCTGCACTAATTTATTTACATACAAGTTAAATTTAAACCAAATCTGATTGGACAATGGAAATTATACAATATGAAATTTGAGTTGTTGAGTGTAAGCGTCAAATTATTTGTTAACATATTTTTTGATCATTAACATTAAATTCATAGATATTTAAGAATCATCATTAATACCCGAATTTAATACCCAAAAAAAATAACCATAATAAACAACGAATATCCAATGATTTTTATTGTAGAATTTCCAGTACATTAACAATTATTGTGAAATAGGTGAATTGAAGAAAACTAAATTTCTATTATAAATGATCAATACTCAAAAAATGATAATTAAATTTCTAAAAACCTTGATTTTCATTGTTGTGAACCATGAATTTCGTTGTGATTTCATGGTAATCAACACAACTGTCCAATGTTTTGACAGAAAATGTCATGGTTACAATGACAATGAAAATCAAAACATGTCACACGTAAAATACAATTTAATTATGTAAAAACACTATCTCCGTAAACATTATTCGTTCAAACCAACCACTTGCCGATATTTTCTTGATTTTTTTTTCCGCTGGATTTTAAATTTAAACGAAAAAGCTAATCGAAATAGGTGAATAAGTTCGGTTGTTTGAATTATATATTGAATTATATGTGAACCTAAAAACAATATTACATTCTACAATTCGATTTGCATTTCTGCACTTTTCAACATTGGCCCTTTGCTAACATAAAACAAACTAAGTGACGTGTATGGTCACCGGCCGCAACAAATCTGAAATGACACTAACACATGTACACATTTTTATTTTTATTTTCGGTTGACGAAGTAAGCATTTTTGTTGCCGATAGAAGAAATTGCATTGACGATAATAGAAATAGTGTAACTTTACATCGAAAATTCTAACATTTGTGACAAAACATTACGATTCTTAGTAAGGCATGCGAAAAAAAAAAAACAGGAAGCAAACACATTTACAGTAATTTTGTATGTTTTTCTTGTGTTATGGCGTATATAGTTTCATTTTTAGTTGGAAAACTGCTTAGATTGCCGAGAATATATAAAATTCCCTATATACACTGAAGTCTTTTTTACACGGTTTTTTACGCGGTTTTTTTTACACGGTTTTTTTTTACACGGTTTTCCACGATTTACACGGTACGTTTTTAACGATTTCTCGACAACGATACAACCTATCGACTTGATTCCAATCACATTATCCGTTTCAAGCTATTTTTAATCGAATGGCATACACAATTTTTGGTGTAAATACAGAAATTTTTAAAATATGTCTATATGGACCATATCGTGCTTTAATTACAAATGGCATCAAAATCCGATTTTTTAAAAACATTTAAGCATGCGAAAAATCAAAATCTCGTAGGTTTTTTTTACACGGTTTTTTTTTTAAACGGACCGTATCCCCCGTGTAAAAAAAGACCTGAGTGTACTACACAGCTAAAAAAAGTAGTGTAAATTTCCGTTACTATGATGCACATAAATGGAGCGTCATTTATCATACAAATTTAGATTATAGATCGTGTAAATTTATGAGACATGTCATGCAATATCCCATATATTGTATGCAACTGTCCACTTTTGTTTGCAACATTTCTTGCAAGTTGCTAATTTACGTGAAAAGGAAGTTTACATGTCTGAATGTTTGCATGCATGCACAGATAAAAATTCTGAATTTTAATTGTGATGTAAACATTCATTCACGTATACTTGTATTTCATTTCACGCAACCGAGCAACTTGCTAACAATGTTGTTTACAAAGATGGGCTTTTGTATACAATATTTACTACATTGCATGAAATGTGTCATAACTTTACATGATATATAATGTAAACGTATATGATATGTGACGCTCCATTTATGTGCATCATATTGAACAGAAATTTACACTACTTTTTCGAACGGTGTGGATGTTTACATCGTCAGTAAAATTCAGAATTTTTTGGTGTGTACCAATAATCGCATAACAGTTCCATATGGATAGGAAATCAAGCAAGAATGGGACTGATATGCGATTATGGGCAGCATTATATATAGGAATATACACAGATAAAAATTCTGAATTTTAATAGTGATGTAAACATTCATTCACGTAAACTTGTATTTCATTTCACTGAACCGAGCAACTTGTAAACAATGTTGTTTACAACAATGAGCTTTTGTGTACAATATTTGCTACATTGCATGAAATGTCTCAGAACTTTACATGATATATAATGTAAACTTATATGATAGGTATGTGACCATTTATGTGCATCATACTGAACAGAAATTTACACTACTTTTTGAAACTGTGTATAGTAACGAGAAGTTGACTGTATTTATTTTTAGGATATTATTAAAAATATGAATAGATTTCAAGTAAAATGGGTAACTAAATATGTTCTGTGTAGCACACGACTCCCTGGCATGCCATCGAGCAATAAATATGTAACTGAAGCTAAAAATACACCTCAGTATAAGATATTCACTGCTCCATAACTCTCGGACCATAATTAATGAATCACCAGCTGCTGCACCTAGAGCCTAGGGTTGCCCTCCCACTCGGTGGAATGGCACCTTCGCACCTTGCTCATAAGCAGCCATTGTCCGCCAAACCCACCGCGCAGCCCCCCATCGAGCCACGCGTTCCACACTCCCAGCGTGATTGCGTTTATCAATCATTCAAACAGAAGTTTCACTGCTCGAGGTGTTGCTTTGACCTTTTAACAATTCCACGGGATTTTCGCTGCACAGCGTTGGATTCCTGGCAGCCAGCACCAAAACAAAGTGATGGAAGCGCGTTTTTCATCGAATTGTCAGTCAGCGCAGCGACGGCGAGGGAGTCGAAACGCGTTAGAAATTAACTCTTTTTTTTTTCTATTACCCGCCTCCAGGAATCTACCACCAACCACCACGATCCAATATGGGCTTGTTATCGTACATCATCAATCAATGGGGTGTATCCGAAGGGGCCTTTGTTCGATTTCATCTCCCCCATGGTGAGTCCACCGCGGGTAGGCAGCAGCAGCAGCAGCAGCAGCAGCAGCAGCAGCTATACATATGGGCGACGACGCGACGTTTCCTCAAGACTCAAGGTGCTGCGGGGACTGACGCGACCAAATCGATCAGTAAATCAAACAACATCATTGACTGAGCGCGAATGAGCCGGCTCCGGGAAGGGTCATCATCAGACAAGCTATTGTCTCTTCTTTTCGACCAACGAGAGAGTCTACCTCGCCAGACCACGCATAGGATGCAGCACAAGCAGCACGCGGGTGGGTAATAATAAGTAAAGCGCAACCGATCACCCTCCTGCTGTGGTGTTGCAAATGATTATTGTGAGACATCATCCCCCGCCATTTTTGGGGAGAGGAAAGGATCCTCGCCAGGCTCGGATCAAAACATTCATTCGTCTTCATAAATTTTGTAAAATGTAGGTAGGTATGGCTCATCTTTAGTCCACCACGCAACTGCACCCCCCACACGGTTCGCTTGTGGCAGCGGTGAGGAGCTTGAACTGTAGGGATTTAATAAACATTGAAATCAATCATAATAAACGTTGAACGTATTGAAATGTGCAATTAATTATGCGATCAGCGAGAAGCCGAGGTGGACAGTGGTTTTTACTTTTATAGAACCTTATCGTTTCTTGGCAGCACAGCAAAATATAAATTTTAATATTACATCCAAGAGGATGCACTTCAATCATGTCGCAAATCTCATGTAATTTCATTTGTAATCATGCAAAAATAAACAAAAGCAGTAAAAGCAGCGTAATGTCAGTTCATGCACTGTACTAATGATAATTTTGTCCTTTTTGGCAAGTGATATTACACCATATTTTTGACACGATCCACTTTGATGTGATATAAAAAAAAAAATTCTGTGAGGAACTGTAAGCTTGACCCCAAATTAGTCTCCGTTGCGCACTTCTTCAGTTGTTAATTATTGGAAGCTGGAAGAGAACGTTTGATTGAATTGATTTTCCCTTTTCTTTCAACTGATTCTTATTAGAAAGGCCGCTTATATGTGGGAACTGACATTTACATGACTTTTTCGTAGTGGGTAGGGTTTTTTTTTATATACTTTCCACCCTACTCTGTGTGTAATAGCGAACGTTATAATTCATTTCGCAGTTCTGTGAATGTAATGTGATTTGGGGCCTCCCTTAGCTCAGTGGCTGGGTTCAATAAACTACCCGCATGGTTCAATCCACAACTGAAAAATTTGAAGGATAAAAAACATAAATCTCATAAACTATACGAAAAAGAAAAAAATTGAAACCAATTTGCGAAACTATCACAACTTATGCAACCAATTAAATACAGCCATCAACTCTGCATATGAGGACTATAACCGCAAAGTCGAAAATGAAGTCAAGTCATGTCCTAAGAACATTTTTAATTATGCAAACACGAAATTAAACAATAGCAATTTTCCTTCGCGAATGAATTTGTATGCAAATGTAGGTGAGAATTCTTCTCTTTGCAATTTTTTTCCAAAAAGTATACACCATCCGAAGAAGATCGTGACCTGAATTTTCTAAAAACATCTCTGTCAACCAACTTTCTCAACATGAAGTCCTGCACTAAAAAACTTAAACGCGTCGAAAGGGTCTGGACCTAACGGCATCACACCCATATTTTTGAAAAACTTTTCTGCAAAGCTCGCATTTCCTCTAGAGCGTCTTTTCAACATGTCTCTGAAAAATGGAAAATTCTCTGAAATTTGGAAATCATCCTATTTGGTACCTATTTTCAAATCAGGTGCAAAATCAGACATTCGAGGTTATCGTGGAATTGCTATTATTTCTTGCATTCCAAAACTTTTTGAATCAATCGTAAACGGCAATATTTTTCAGCAGATGAAAAATCTAATTACAAGTAAACAGCACGGCTTTCATAAAGGTCGCTGAACTACCTCTAATCTTCTAGAATATGTATCTTTCATTCTTAAAGCGTTGGACAGTGGCAAGCACGTTGAAGCGCTATACACCGACTTCAGTAAAGCATTTGACCGCATCGAAATACCATTATTAATCCTCAAATTGCAGAAAATAGGAATGGAGCCTGGACTATTGAATTGGCTTCAATAATACCTAAAACATCGTAAACAAATAGTCCAGTTTCAAAATAAACTTTCAGAACAAATTTCAGTCACCTCTGGGGTACCCCAGGGTTCTCATTTAGGCCCACTTCTTTTTATTTTGTACATAAACGACATTTCCTACATATTTAAAAAATAAAACTGATTGTTTATGCAGACGACATGAAGCTCTTTATGGAAATAAGTAATTCTAGCGATGCAGAAGAATTCCAAAATGAAATCATATTCCACACCTGGTGTGGTAAAAGACTACTTCAACTGAACGTAAAAAAATGTACCGCAATAGCATTTAGCAGAAAAATTGAAGGGAACACCCATACACTATTAGGCTATTATATACCACATTAGACTGATGCAAAATTTGAAATTTTCGCTCCACAGTGTTCAAACGGTTTCAAATCGGGTCCTGATTAGCCTCCGTAAGTTTAAACTCATTTGATTAGAAACTGACTTGGCACAAACCATTTGAAGTTTATATGGAAATTACTATGGGAAAACAAAACTTTTTGTTCATTTTCTTCTAGTCTTTTTACATATTCTATTGCTATTCTTATTGGAATTTTTATCAGCTACAACTTTGCAGGGATTAATTTTTTAGCCAAACGACAAATTAAATAGTTATTAATTGTTTAAGAGATTGATAATCTTGCCATACATTAAGAAACTGTATTGTGGGCAACACTGTATTCTGCAGTGTGACATAGTAGCCATGATTTTTGTCCTCTATTCTACGCGCCATAATCACCAATGTTGCCTGCTGAACAGTTGATTGAGCATAATCATAAGACATCAGTGACTTGAATCATTAATAACTTTTGTTCCTTACATTTGATTGAAAAGTGGTCTTCAATAAAGTTGTAGCTGAGAAAATTTTCAACAAACTCTGCTGTGCGATAAAGTCGAGTAAACTGGTGAATTTTGAGATCGATATGAACAGAAATTATGGTTTCTCCATAGTAATTCCCATATAAACTTCAAATGGTTTGTGCCAAGTCAGTTTCTCACTAAATGAGTTCAAATTTTGGGAGGCTAGTCAGGACCCAATTTGGAACCGTTTGAGCACTGTGGAGCGAAAATTTCAAATTTTGCATCAGTCTAATACCACATATGTATTCTGGAATACTGCCAATTCTGGAATACTGCCACCTAGTATGGAATCCATACATTTCTATACACGAAGAACGTATAGAATCTGTTCAAAAACAATTCCTTTTATATGCTTTACGTAAATTGAATTGGACTGCATTTCCATTACCATCTCATGAAGCGCGCTGCATGCTCATCAACATACAAACACTTAAGGAGCGCCGCCAATTTGCAATGCTTTTCTTCATCAACGACATTATTTCAATGCGCATAGATTCGGCTTGAATTCACGCACAATTTATCTTTTACACACCTTGTCGATATCTTAGAACACGGAACTTATTTTCTGAAAAATCGTACATAACAAACTATGCAAAAAATAGCCCAATCAATGGAATGGTGCGCCTATATAATTTGCATTTTCGGAACTATTGACATCACTATGTCCAAGCAGCAAATAAAAACTAAGCTAAAACAGAATAGAATTAATGCATAGTATGTAAGTAAACATTGTAATAATCATTGTATGTAGTCTACACTGGCTTGACGGAATTTCTCGACTTCCCTGGACATAGAGTAGATTGTACTTGCCACACAATAATACTAATGTAAAACTGGTACAGTCATCGAAAGCTCTCAATTAATAACTGTGGAAGTACATCTAGCACACTAAGTTGAGAGCACGCAATAAGCTAATATGCGATAAGCAATAAGCTTGATATGCGAGGAAGAAGAAAAAGTGACTGTATAAACACCCTATTATGGGCTGTTTACACTTATGCTAGTTCACTAGTCCTGCCAGCTCAAAGAACTAGCACGAATTTCAGTTGTTCCTGAAATGTCTTACTGGCAGATGCTAACGCCCTGTTCACATTATGCTGGCTATTTTCAGTACAGTGATGTACACACTAATCAAGCATTTAGTTGTTCGGTATTTTTTTGTACTGGGCTTGCACGGTAAAACGAAAGATTTGCTGAAAATTCAGTTTAAATCTGGTGAATAACCGACGTTCTGTAAAACACAAACTGAACTTCGGTATCGTTTGAGGCAAAATACTGTACACAGAATATATATTTACTGAGAAAGTCGTCAATTCCCAAATTTTTGAGATTTCACGAAAAGTCAGTAAAAATAATTACTGTGCACAAAGAAGTCTTATTTTTTTACCGACTGGTCAGAAAAATAGCCACCTTGTTTTACTGACCACGAATTGTAAAACTCTAACCTGTCAATTTTATTCCCGCCGCCATTTAGCTTCAGTAAAATCCGGGAGCAAGTGTTTTATCGCGCAGTTTTGTGAGAATTTGTAAGAAAACATGAACGACAGAAAGACGGAATCGTTGAATGTATTCAAGTACGTATAGTGCATAATTTGGCTATGGCTTGTGACCAATTATTTTCGATTCTATTAGATGGATGACCCAATACCAACATTAAACCATGAATTTTCTACACATTACGTCCGTGGAAAATTCTCTGAAGGCAATACCGATGGAAGAACGTCACTATTCCTTTGAATAGGAATTTCTCAGCAATTCTTTGCAACCTTCAAGTCAGTATTTATGGGGGTTGGAAATATAACAACTACGGGTGAAAAGTTTCTCCGTAGTTTGGATTGATTTTATGGTTGTTGTTGTTTCTTATCAGTATCCTGAAAATTTGAGAAAAATGAAATGCAATATTAAATGCAATGCAAAACAAATGCAATAAATAATTATCCTCCCGGGTATCTTATTATTATTAAATTAGGTAGTTTTTTTTTCTCTTGACAAAACTTTTAATATAACTGGGTAACACGGTACAAGAATGAACAAAATAACTGGCTTGTCAGTTAAATTGCAGCAAAATAAACAAAAAAAAAATTACTGGGTTTTCCAGTATACGCAACTTGAACCAATTACTGAATCAACAGTTACTTTTGACAGATTGACTTTACGGACAGTTCGGTAATGCAAATTTTTGCTGTGATGATTACTGGGCGATCCGCAATTCAAAAACCCAGTAAAATTTTACTGACTCCAGTAATCTAAAGTTAGTGTGTAAACATCACATTAGAAGGTGTTAAAATATACACTGGTTCACTCGATAAATCGATAAAAAAAATAGAGGGGTCTGTGCCTAGGGGCACGCACGGAAGCTTGACGTAGGACCGCTAGTGGACGGAACAAATATATTGATCATTTAGTTCTTAACTCTCTCCGTTTTTGAATTGGTGGCCCTGAAAAGGGCCGGTTGTTTTACAAACGGTGACCACACCAGTGCAAGTCGATGCCAACCGGATGACGGCGGCCTAGTCATGCTTCCTTTTGTGGGAAGCCTTTCCTACGGTCGATGTGGGTGCTTTCGTCGTCGTCTCAGTGATGCCACATATACAGATATATTTGTAATTATTCAGATTTTTCTCAACATTTTGATACAGATATCTGCATATACAGAATACATATTTGTTGTTAAAATATACATATTTATCAGATTTTTCAAATAAAAAAAATTAAATAAAAAAAAAAATAAAATAAAATTCTGAAATATCACATCCTTTCACGGCACAATTTGGCATTTTTAGCCAAATTCGATTCGTAGTAACAATATACGAGACCGAAAATAATTCGCACTTGCATTCTCTGCTTGATCGTCAAGCAGTTCAGTTCGGTGTTAGCTCGCTTTCTCGAGTTGTTTGAAAAGTTCGTGGCGATAGTGTTCGCGCTCTCTCTTTCGCGGTTTGTCGTGCGTGTGTGTGTGCCCCGAAATGGGGAAGCATCGGTCGCGAAGCCCGGCGAAGGTCCAGAACCCCGGTGAAGGAAGCTCCGGTGTGCCTACTTCGAACAGGTTTGCTGTTCTCCCCATGGATGGGAATATCCAGCCAGCTGTGTTGGAAAAACGCAGCAAGAAGAGGAAGAAGAATCGAGGCCAGTCCGATGTCACGGCGACGAACGCCAGCGACATCGGTGATTTCGGCGACGCCATCGGCAACGAAAATTCTGCCGGCCCGCGTGCGGCAAAAGTGAAGCTACCTCCATTGGTAGTGAAAAATGCCCATCTTAATGAGCTCATCGCAGATCTAGCGACGCTGGGCGTTAAAGCCGAATACAAGTTGGGCAGAGTCGGCACCAAGGAGGTGCTCCGTACCAAAGCGGAGTATGACTTGGTCGTCGCCCACCTGAGGACTTCCAAGGTGGAATTCTTCACCCACGACATTCCCGGTGAGAAGCCATTCAAGGTCGTCATTAGGGGCCTACCAAACTTCGACCCGAAGTTTATCGAAGCTGAAATCAGAGACCGGTACAAGCTGGCCCCAAGTGCCGTCTATCGGATGACAAGGAAGGACGAAAATGTGAAGGCGTATCCGGATAGCCTTTTTCTGGTACACTTCCAGAAGGGAACGGTGACGCTCAACGCGCTGAAGGCCATCCGCTCCATCAATTCCATCATCGTCGGCTGGGAGCCATACCGTGGCGGCCATCGTGATGTGACTCAGTGCCAACGGTGTCTGAACTTTGGACATGGCACCCGCAACTGCAACATTAAGCCACGCTGTGGCAATTGCGCTCAAGACCACGCCACTTCCGACTGCCCTGCGGATGGAGCCGTGGAGTTGAAATGCGCCAACTGTGGTGGTGCTCACCAAGGTTCCGACAGGCAGTGCTCCAAACGCGAGGACTTCAAACGCATCCGAAAACAGGCGGCAACTAACAACCAACCAGGACGCAAGAAGGACAAAGTCCCGGCATTTCGGACGGAGGATTTCCCGCCTCTTCGTGCTCCTCAGGAAAGGCAAGCAAATTCGCGGGTGCATTCTGCTCAAGCAACTTCTGGTGATTCTGCTGGCCAAAGCTCTCCATCCCCCCCCCTGGATTCTGGAGACAACCACCAGCGCAAAACAACAACCCCGATCTGTTCTTAGCGGATGAACTGATGGAAATTTTCGTCAACATGTCCGGTGCTCTTCGTAAGTGCCGCAATAAACCCGAACAGATCCAAGTGCTCAGTAAGTTTATCATCCAGTATGGTGTCTAAACCGCTAACCATCGCTACCTGGAACGCTTGCTCTGTAAAAGCAAAACCGATTGAGCTTGCCGACTTCGTCCGCAAGCACAGCATCGACGTGGGCCTTCTAACCGAGACCCATCTAAAGTCCGGCGACAGCTTCTGGTTGCCTGACCACAACATTATCCGGCTTGATCGCACCAGCTCCAGGGGGGTGGTGTAGCGGTCATCGTCAGAAAGGGAATCAAGTTCTGCACTCTGCCCCACGTCCGCACTTCTATCATCGAGGCCGGTAGTGTGGAGGTGGAATCACCAACTGGAAACGTCCGGTTTATTGCTGTTTACTCCCCACGCCAGTGCACTGCCAACAATGGACTAGGAGCTCAATTCAAGAACGACCTGACCGCCATCACCCGTACTAGCTCCCGATTCATCGTTGGGGGCGACCTGAATGCCCGCCATGAAGCTTGGCGGAACTACCAGTGGAACCGGAATGGATGTCTATTGTTCGACCACGCACCACATGGACTGTACACTGTGCAGTTTCCGGACGAACCAACTTTTATCTCTCCGGCGGGAAATCCGTCCACCCTGGACTTTTTCCTGTCAAACATCGTACTATTCAAACCGGAGGCGCACAACGATCTCAGCTCCGACCACCAACTGGTGGTGACTGAAGTCGGTGTCAACGTGGTTCCTGCTAGAAGCTGCCTGCGTAAAGACTACCACCATGTCAACTGGGTGCAGTACGGACGAATGGTGGACAGCAACATCGATGAAAATCCACTGCTCGACACTGTAGATGACATCGATCGGGCGTTGGAAGGACTCCAACAGGCCATATCCGTGGCTGACGAGGCGTGTGTTCGACAAGTTCCTGTGAGGGGTAAGTTTGTTGCTATTGATTCCCACACCCAATTATTGATTCGGTTGAGATATGTTCGTAGACGCCAGTTTCAGAGGTTTGGAGATCTGGGCAAAAAACGTGAAATGGCCGATCTGAACAGGCAGATTGCTTCCAGAATGGACTCACTCCGAAATGAAAGTTTCGGGCGTGTTGTCCAGAATCTGGACGACCGCTCCAGACCATTACCTTCCAGAATGGCCAAGGTCCTGAAAAATCATCCCAAACCCGTTCCACCTTGCAAAGTCGAAAATGATGACGATCGGCTTTTAATTACCCCACAGGAGAAAGCAAATGCGATCGGCAAGCATGTCGCTTCATCGCATTTGCTTGGTTCGACTATTCTAAGTCCGCTCGATGATCAGGTGGCGCAATGCGTTCAAAACCTAGATGCCTTCCCTTGTACCGTGCCTCCGGCGGATCTGATTACAGTACAACAGATTTGCTCATCGCTGAAATGCACCAAGAACATGAAGGCTCCCGGGTTTGACGATATATTTAACTTGATCTTGAAGAGACTCAGCATGAAAGTGCAGTCTCTTCTAACCGCTATCTTCAACAGATGTTTGGAACTGCACTACTTTCCAAGCATCTGGAAAATAGCAAAAATCATACCAATTCGCAAGCCCGGTAAGGATCCAACGTTGTCTTCAAGCTACAGACCAATCAGCCTCCTTTCAGCGCTGAGCAAATTGTTCGAGAAACTCATTCTCAATCGTTTGCTCAAGTTTGTCGAGGAAAATAACATTCTCCTTCCGGAACAGTTTGGGTTCAGAAAGGGGCACTCCACCAATCATCAGCTAGTACGGGTGTTGAATAACATCCGAAGTAACAAAGCTGTATCCAAGTCCACAGCCATGGCCTTGTTAGACGTTGAAAAGGCGTTTGACAATTTTTGGCATGACGGACTTGTGTACAAGCTTTGTAACTTCAACTTCCCATTACATCTGGTTAAAATCACCCGTAGCTACCTCCAGCAAAGGTCGTTTAAGGTATCGTTGAATGGTTGTCTTTCAGACACGTTTTCCATCCCAGCAGGAGTCCCGCAAGGCAGTTTGCTGGGCCCCTTGCTTTACAGCATTTACACTTCCGACATTCCTCCCCTTGGAGACGGTTGCGTGTTTTTTCTGTTCGCAGATGATACCGCAATAGCCGTCAAAGGAAGGATGCCTCGCGAAATAACGAACAAACTTCAACGATGCCTTAACGCCTTTGCTGATTATGCCACCACGTGGAAAATCAAAATCAATGCCTCCAAAACACAAGCGATCATGTTCCTCCATCGGCAATCGCCCAAACTGAAACCGGCTCCATCTTGTACTGTAATCATAGATGGCACAAGGGTTGAGTGGGCTACCGAAGTTACCTATCTCGGGATGTTGTTCGATGAAAAGCTCCTCTTCCGTTCGCATGTAGAGAAAACAGTAGTCAAGTGTTCTGTCTTGGTTAGGTGTCTGTATCCGCTGATTTGCCGCAGATCCCGCCTCTCAAGGGTGAACAAACTGGCCGTCTACAAACAAATCATAGCACCTGCGATCCTCTACGCAGCTCCGCTGTGGGAATCATGTGCACAGACTCACAGGAACAAAATCCAGGTCGCTCAGAATAGAGTGCTGAGGATGGTACTTGATCGTCCTTTCGACACTAGAATAACAAATTTACACGAAGAGGCAGGCATTGCCAAAATAGATTCCAAAATTAACGAAATTAACACTAAATTTGCACAAAAATGTAATTTATCAGAACATGCTTTGATAAGCAATTTGTATATAGTAAATTAGGTGTATATAGTAGTTGTAGGCAGGGTTGCTTCCACTCACTTGCTATAAAAAATGATTTTCTGAATTTTGAAATCATTAGATGTTATTATAATATTTTGTGCTTGTTAGATACAAGAAGAGGATGAACGGATGACTCATAAAACCTGTCAATTTTGCTACCAGAGTGTTACAATAAGTGATTTTATGATTCGTGAGCGTTCACTCAGAGTGAGCGCTCACGAGTCGTAAAATCGCTGATTGTGACTATCTGAAAGCGTATTTAACAGGTTTCATGTGTCAAACACTTGCATTTCAACCTTTTCTTGTATCTAACAAGTACAAAATATGATTATAACATCTAATGATTTCAAAATTCAGAAAATCATGTTTTTATAGCAAGTGAGTTGAAGCAAGCCTGGTTGTAGGTTAGTTGTAGTTGTAAATAGAAGTTATAAGTAGTCTCCTTTTTTCATATTTAAAACAAACCAATCCCACCAAGGTGGTCATTCTTAAAAGAGGCCTGATAGGACTAGGAACTGTAATCACATAATTGAAATTTCAAAATAACTAAAGTTGAAAAGACGCATCTGTGTCACTTGAAAAGTAATACATGTAAACCACACAAATACAAGAAATAAAGATCATTTAAAGTTAAATTCGCATTTGCTGCATTAGCTTTGTTTCACTTAATTGTAAACACGGAGTTTTTCGTCACGCATTTCCTGTACGGTAGACTTAGCGATATTTCACAAAAACTATGACATTATTTTCTTTACACGACCACCATTTTACGATCATTGCCTCACCTGTATACGTCTTATTGGGATATGGCAGCATTGCATGTAGTCTGTTATTGACTTTCCCGCTCAGCGGTGTAAACAAAATGGTATACAGCGTATTCTGGCAGTGTGAATGTTTTGTCTACGACATTCTTATACATGTGCATGTGTGACATCACATTTGCTGTTGTATTGTAAAGGAAAAGAATAAAAGAGATGGTAGATTTTTCTCCCCATACGAGTTGATATTGCTGATGCATTGACTGTTTTGGCACGGCGACGCACGCTACCAACGAATTTTACCAATACTTTTAGAAAGTGATGATTTAGGAATACAAGAAGAAGAAGCAAATGTAAATCGAGTGATGGTTAGTTGCCTCTTAAGATATGTTTTGAAAAATCTTAAATATTTGCACACGCTTCCAAATGTACTAGATTCAGAAAACCATATACCCTCCTCCGCAATGCTTAGCCCATTCCAGCACAGCTAGAATAGATGTCATCAATCCGTTTCTAATATCATTCTAATATCCCCATTCTCCATTATGCGGAATAGCAACAGCGTTCAAAACCAGATCCATCGTTCGATCCTTCGATACCACATTCAACATCATTATCCATCGACAATCCCACGCCCAACCGTTCAAGTGGATGATCATGACCAAGTAAACAAAAATAACCAATTTGCCACACTTCAAAGGCCCCAAACAACCCAGCCACAGTATTCATAGCTAACAAACTCAACAAGTTCCCGAAACACCGTCAAATCCCATCGAAAGCAAAGAGTCGCACGGGATCCAAATCTTCCAACCGCTCACCAATATCTCACCCGATGATCGATCCGCCTCGAATGGGACGATGAAAAACAAATTCCACAATCAATCAAACAACGATGAGTCCCGAACAAAGACCCAACCAAACGGTTGTAGAATAGCGCGGAGAAAGATTTCGGACACGCTTCTCACCGAAAAAAAATTAAATAGCCGGCGAGGAATTCCGCACGTAACTAAGTTCCCTCAACCTCCCCCATTCGTTATTCATAAAGATTTAGGATCCTCTGCCAACGGCGGCGGGCGAGTTATTGTTTGCGTTACAAAATGTGCACTCGCCTCGCGCGTTGATTTGATTTTGATGCCTTTTATCACAACAAAGGCAAATTCCATCATCATCTTTTGACTCGCCATCTACCATTCACCGCCGCCGTCGCCGTCATCTCGGGCGTTCTAGCTGTGAACTGCTGCGGGTCTCCTTTTGATTCGGGGTCTAAATGGACATCGACCGGTCAGGCCAATAACTGCCAACGAATTCGTTCCCCTTTCGTAGACATGATTTTCCGATCCGGTTCGGGTGACCACATGGATATGGTAGATTTTCTTACAAGGAACAAAGGATGCAACTCATCAACTGCGATGCGCACTGAAGACATCTCTTACACTTACCTAAAATCAATCAGTTGGTAACCCTACATCCGAGCCACGGCGGCTTGAGTTGATGAGTCAACAACTATTCACCAGCGGTTATTTATGTGGTCAACCACTGGTGGTTCCATCTCATGGGCACGTTACTTCAAACTCAAATTATCCCTAAATAGAAAACCTCCAGATCGGAGAATAAGTTCCCAGGGATTGGGTAAAATTTACAGAAAATCGTTTATTCAAACACCGTCCCGATCTAAACTCGGATAGATTGGATCCAATTTTTTTCCCATGACCAACAGTTGAGTTGTGTGTCGGTCAATCGGTTGGTCAGCCTAAGAGCCTTCACTCTGGTGACGGCGGTGACTTATGACGAGGGGAAGATCTTTGGAGATGATTTTTGGTCACGTCATACTTTTTTTTTCGGGAAGAAACCTATTAGAAACCAACCCTTCTCTATTTCCCCACTGGCCAACCACACGATCGGCATCCGTGGGATGACGTGATGTGTGATCTCGGCGAAGTGTTCCAATCAAAATACATTTATTTAACAAATTGAATTAATGGGAACAGATGTCTGCGTGGCTATTGGAGCTACACGCGGTCTTTTCTTACCCAGCTCGTTGTCGGAATCAGTGTGCGATGATGGTGATGATGATGATGATGACGTTGTTTGTGGGGGGCTTAGGATGGCATTGTGGTGAGTTGATAAATGATCATTGCTTTTTTGGGAGTTGGGGAGTACAAAGCAGCTAATTGTTCGGGAGAATCTCTTAATTGGTTGCTTATTGGTTTCTATGTGAAAACGGATTATTGGGGAATTTATGTTAAATAGCAGATCGAAATTGGGATGCTGAGTATTTGATCATCGTCAGATTTCTACTTTCTTAGGATTGGCTTCGCCAGATCCAACCAGAAAATGTAAGATTATCTTATACTGCAGTGTTCCGTTTTTGATAACACACAAAGTGTACCCCCATATAGACCTCCCGTATACTGTGACAAAACTTAGATGGAACCTTGAGAAGGCAGATTGGGACGGCTTTGGCAGAGAAGTCTGTCGCCAACTGCCTGGTGATGACACGATACTGAGATCAGGCGACTGGACCCAAATCTTGAGTAAGTCACTTCCCTAAGGCTGGAGGTAGGGGAGGTATGAAAACTGTTCCTTGGTGGGGGACAGAAGTTCATACGGCGGTTAGGACTAGACGTAAATGTCCAAGGGCGTAAATCTAGGAGCGTAATCAAAGCTGCAAAGCGGGATACATGGTCTGCTTTCACCGCGGACATATCGGAAACCTCCCGTGACAGGCGGTGTAGTCTTGTTAAATACTATAACATGGTATTCGAACTTCAAGAGCTCAACTAGGTCCTGCGCCGCGGCATTGCTAAGGCTGCGGGCCTTGACGATATTGGAAATCCCCTGCTTAGGAGATTACCTCTTGTTGGTCGATTTGATCCTCTTGACACAATGAACGAGGTCTGGCTTTCAGACCAGACACCTGATGAGTGGAAAGAAGGGTTGCCCACACCTGGGAAGGATAGAACCCAAACGGATGGTTATCGCCCGATAACCCTGCTAGCTGCATGGGAAAAACACTCGATCGGATGGTTAATCGTCGTCTGTCAACTGAGCTGGAGAGGCAAGGACGGATCCACCAACAGCAACACGCATTTCGATACGGCTATGAATCGGAAACGTTCTTCTCTGAGCTCGATCATTTATTGGACAAGGCCTCGTCGGAAGATTTGCATGTAGATGTAGTCTCCCTCGATTTGTCCAAGGCATATGATTTGACATGGAAGCTTCCTATCTTGATTTTCCTCAAGAAGTGGGAATTCCAAGGATGTATGTTTAAATACGTAGAAAACTTTCTACAGAACCGTAGGTTCCGAGTTTTGAACGCTGGCGCAACCTCTAACCCGAGGTTGCTGGAGAATGGCATCCCGCAAGGGTCTGTCATCTCGGCTACATTGTTTCTCATGCCGATGAACTCAGTGTTTGAACGCATTCCCAAGGAAGTACACATTATTGTGTACGCCGATGATATTACCCTCATCGTGGTTGGTAAATACGGTAGGGTGGTTAGGCATAAAATGCAGGATGCAGCTTGTAGGCTAGCAAACGGGTCTCAGGCCGTTGTATTCTCTGACTCAGTGAGTTATCTCTCTGCCCTTGAGCATGGGCAGGTTGGACACCCGTGGTTGTTGGAAGTGCAGCGGTACGCTAACATAACCTTTGAATGGGTACCTGGGCACGCAGGTATACCAGGGAATGAGGCTGCTGATAGACTAGAGCTAACCAGGGTCATCTTGTTCAGCTAGAGGTCACTTCGGTGCCCTATAGTGACGTTACTCGCTGGGTGAAGCAGACCTCGCGATACCGCGGGGGTGTGAAGTTGTTCGCCTCCCCGTGGTGCACCCTGGAAACGATGGACCACCAGTGCTGCGGTACTGATCCAGTCGGCTAATCGAACAACAAACGAGGGGAAGCGCCGGAAGGTGCCTTGCGATCGATGTCAGTAAGATCGCAAGTATGTATACTGACACACTGGCATTATGTAGGACACTGAGTGGAAACTTACCATAAACCACGCTACGGGCTGGCACTCAAGGTATTTCATTCTCTTAGTAGAGTCGGGTGGAACCGGCCGAAACGACGTTTGAGCTAATGCCTTGTTTGTCTCCGTCCCATAAAACCCTGGCAGGCCTTAGAATACGTTCCTCCCGTGCCACCCAGTTGGGGCTGCGGTGGGAATAGGTTCGGTTGAGTTATTCCCGTCTTACGCGATCCGGCTCTGAACATAACGCCCCATGAAGGCCTATGTCAACCCTCGTCATGGACCTCACTGCTCGCATAGGCACCCATGGGGATCAATCAGCGACTATTCCATTTGCACGGTAGGATAGCGGTCTAAGGGGGACCCAACAGTCGGGATGATTTCAAACAATCATCAAAAAAACCAAAAACCCCAAACCCCAGTTGAACAAGTCGCCGAGGAGGCGACCGCGAACCCGTTCGCGAAGGGAGGTCTACCCAGATCTCCCGAACACAGAGAGCCGAACAAACGGTCGAAATCTCCGCGCGATGCAGAGACAACGGCCGGGATCGGTGGACAGCCGGAAGAGCAGCCGAAGGACTGGCCCGGGCTAATCAGAACTATGAATAGCTTTGGGCCCCTCCCTAGGCTGCTGGCAATCGCGGGACAACTCGACGCCATAATTGAGTTCACGAGTACGAAGAGCAACATCGCGAAGGACCTAAAGCAGGCCTTGCGACAGCTCCGTGCAAACGTGAACGAGGCCCAGGACGACCACGAGCGGCTCAGGAAGCGACTAGAGGTCGCAGAGAGGGCGGAACAGAAGGAACCGAAGTCTACCCAGACGGACGCCTTCAACTTCGCGGGCAACAATACGATGTCCAGCGAGGCCCTCCACTTTGCCGTTACGCAGGGACAGAAGCGTAATCGACCCTCACCTTCGCCAGTAAAGGGCGCAGCACGCCCTAAGAGACGGAAAGTCTCTGTGCAGGTGGAGAGTGCGGTGGTGGACGTACCGAAGAAGAGGGCTGGAATAGCCAATAGAAATACTGAGAAACCTAGCGGCTCCAAGGGCGGGAAGCAGGGCGGTAAGAAGGGTACCCCCCCGAAACCCCCGAAACCCCCGGACAAAACTGCCCCCAAGAGCAGTGCTGCCCGGACCAGGAACAAGGGCGAAGCTCTCATCCTCAAGACGGACGCGTCGAAATACGCGGAAGTCTTGAAGAAAATGAGAACGGACGAGCGCCTTGTGGAGATGGGCAGTAACGTGAGGAGCATCAGGCGCACTCGTACAGGCGAGATGCTCCTGGTGCTCAAACGTGGTGCTAAGGACCAGGGACCAACCTACCAGAAACTGGCAAAGGAGGTTGTTGGTTCTGGGGTGCAGGTGAAGTCGCTAGGCTCGACTATCACCATCCAGGTCAAGGACCTGGACGAAGTGACGGAGGCGACCGAGATAGTCACGGCGCTCCGGGAACAGTGTCAAGTCGAGGTACCGCAATCAGCGATTACCTTGAGGAAGGGACTGTTCTCCACCCAAGTGGCTACCATCAGGCTCTCTGCAGCTGAGGCCAGAAAGGCGGTAGCCGCAGGGAGGGTGCGAGTGGGCTGGTCGGTCTGCCCCGTCAGTATTCCCCGACCGGTGACGGCTTGCTTTAGGTGCTTCGGTCAGGGCCATGTGGCCCGTGACTGCAAGAACACCGACAGGAGCAAGCTTTGCAGATGGTGCGGCTTGGAGGGCCATAAGGCGCGAGGTTGCCAAAAGCCGCCGAGGTGC
Source organism: Ochlerotatus camptorhynchus (assembly GCF_037179485.1). Taxonomy (NCBI): domain Eukaryota; kingdom Metazoa; phylum Arthropoda; class Insecta; order Diptera; family Culicidae; genus Ochlerotatus; species Ochlerotatus camptorhynchus. Next base: position 15,360 of record NW_027040712.1, on the reverse strand, counting down.
ACTATATGCGCGGAGAAGGGGAATACCCCTACCAACCACATGGCAGGTGGCCCCCGCTGCCCGGGGTCCAAGAGCAATGCTGCTAAGGCAAAGAGCAATGCTCAGCCATGTTCGAGGTAGCGCAGTTGAACCTGAACCACTGTTCGGCTGCCCAGCAACTGCTGTGGCAATCGGCAGTGGAATGGGGAGCGGATGTCGCAATCATCTCTGACCCGTACCGCGTCCCAACCGGCAACGGGAATTGGGTCACGGACGCGTCGGGGATGGCGGCGATATGCACGATGGGGAGCTTCCCCATTCAGGAGGTAGTCGTGTCCAACTCGAGCGAGGGATTCGTGATCGCCAGGGTTAACGGAGTATACTTAAGTAGCTGCTATGCTCCGCCCAGGTGGTCTATCGAGCAATTCTCGCAGATGGTGGACAGACTGACTGCGGTACTTGTCGGCCTAAGACCGGTGGTCATTGCGGGCGACTTTAACGCATGGGCGGTAGAGTGGGGTAGCCACCACACCAACCAGAGAGGACGCATCCTACTGGAGGCAATGGCCAAGCTGGACGTTGTACTATCCAACACCGGCTCGGTCAGTACCTACAGAAGGAATGGTGCAGAATCCGTCATCGACGTGACATACTGCAGCCCGAGTTTGGAGGGCAACCTACACTGGAGGGTCGATGAGGGTTACACTCATAGTGACCATCAGGCGATTCGGTACAGTGTGGGGCCAGGTGAGAGGCGAGTGGCAGGAGGAAATTCTTCCTGCGCTCGAGGCTGGCGGACGTCGTTCTTCGAGGAGGAGGTCTTCGGCGAAGCACTGAGGCGGGAGCGAATAACCCCGGATCTGACGGGGGAAGAACTGGTAGCAGCACTGACAAGGGCGTGCGATACAACCATGCCTAGGAGAGCCTATCCCAGGCATGGCCACAGACCGGTGTACTGGTGGAGCGAGTCGATTGCTATCCTCAGGGCGTCTTGCCTCCAGGCGAGAAGGAGGATGCAACGAGCTCGTACGACTGAATCTCGCGAGGAACGCCGCGTCGCTCTCCGAGCGGCTAAGGCAGCCCTCAATAAAGAGATCGCCAGACGCAAGCGCGCGTGCTTTGACAGCCTATGCCAAAGCGCCAACACGAACCCATGGGGGGATGCTTACAAAGTGGTCATGGCAAAGACCCGCGGCGTGACGGCACCCCCGGAGAGATCACCAGCGGTACTGGCTCCGATCGTTGGGTTCCTGTTCCCGCGTAGGGACGTAGACTCCTGGCCGCGGATCCCAGGCGCGGATCAGGGAGAAGTGTCTAGAGTGACGAACAGTGAACTTGGCGGTATTGCCAGGTCGCTGGTGGTGGGCAAGGCCCCGGGCCCAGATGGGATCCCGGTTGTGGCTCTGAGGGCGGCCGTTGCGGAAAATCCAGACATGTTCCGTTCTGTTTTTCAGACTTGTCTGGACGTAGGCGTCTTCCCAGACGCGTGGAAGCGGCAGAAGCTGGTGCTGCTTCCGAAGCCAGGAAAACCCCCTGGGGACCCGTCAGCATACAGACCCATCTGTTTGCTGGACACCACTGGGAAACTGCTTGAGAGGGTCATCCTCAACAGGCTGTCGGCCTACACCGAAGGTGTAGACGGCCTGTCAAGCAGCCAGTACGGGTTCCGAAAGGGCAGATCCACGGTGGACGCCATCCGCGACGTCATCCAGACGGCAGAGGTGGTCCATCGGAAACGAAGGGGCATTCGCTACTGCGCGGTGCTAACCTTAGACGTGAAGAACGCGTTCAACAGCGCGTGCTGGGGGGCGATAGCCCGCTCGCTACACCAGCTCCAAATTCCCGGAGGGCTGTATAAGATTCTGGAAAGCTACTTCCAGAATCGTGTGTTGACGTACGACACAGAAGATGGCGAAAAATGCGTTAGAGTCACCGCAGGTGTGCCACAAGGCTCCATCCTGGGCCCGGTGTTATGGAACGTCATGTACGATGGACTGTTGAGGATAAAATTCCCGGTAGGCGTGAAAATTGTAGGTTTTGCCGACGATGTCACGCTGGTAGTCTGCGGGGAATCCCTCGAGGAGGTAGAGCTGACAGCGGCCCACTGCGTCAGGCTTGTGGAGGAATGGATGAGAACCAGGAAACTGGAGCTCGCCCATCACAAGACGGAAGTGGTCGTAGTCAACAATCGCATGTCAGTACAGCATGCAACGTTGACAGTCGGCGGAAGCACAATTAGGTCTGTGCGCTCTCTAAAACTCTTGGGGGTTATGCTCGACGATAAGCTCAGCTTCGGCTGCCACGTCGAGTACGCCTGCAAGAGAGCGTCTATGGCTGTGGGGGCATTATCCCGTATGATGTCAAACAGCTCGGCAGTGAATGCCAGTAAGCGCAGGCTCCTCGCTGGGGTCGTAGTATCTATCCTCAGATACGGCGGCCCTGCGTGGGCTGCGGTACTGGATATTGACTGCCACAGGCAGAAATTAGAGAGTACACACAGGCTAATGTGCTTAAGAGTGGCCAGTGCATACCGCACTATCTCGAGAGAGGCCGTCTGTGTCATAGCAGGGATGATGCCAATCAGCCTTATCATTAAGGAGGATGTGGCGTGTTATGACGCGAGGACCGTTCGAGGGGTGCGCAACAACGCGCGAGTTGTGTCGACCGCGAGATGGCAATTGGAGTGGGAAAACTCCACAAAAGGGAGGTGGACTTACCGCTTGATACCTTCCGTATCAAGCTGGGTCAACAGGCGCCATGGGGAAGTAAACTTCCACCTGACACAGTTCCTGTCAGGCCATGGCTGCTTTAGGAGCTACCTGCATAGGTTCGGACATGCAAGTACTCCCACCTGCCCCACATGTGCTGGTGTCGAGGAGACCGCCGAACACGTCGTGTTTGCCTGTCCACGTTTCGAGCCAGTATCGAGCGCTATGCTAGCGATATGCGGAGCGGATACCAGTCCGGACAACATCGTTCATAGGATGTGTGGTACCACCGAGAACTGGAGCGCGGTGGTGACTGCGGTCACCCACATAGTTTCGGTATTACAACGACAGTGGCGAGCCGAGCAGCAGTTACCTACTGCCCGACCAGATCGTTAGAGTATTGCTAGAGAGGCGCCATAGCGCTACAGCGGCCCCTCCCACGAAGTAATGCCTTCGGGCGGTTCCGGGGAGGCCAAGGGCCAAGCGCACAGGGTAAGGTTTAGTGGGTCGGGAGTGAAATTCTCCCATCCCCACACCCTGAGTTCCTTCTCAGGTGTCTGTGAGCAGATTCCCCCCTGTATAAAAAAAAAAAAAAAAAAAAAAAAAAAAAAAAAAAAAAAAAAAAAAAAAAAAAAAAAAAAAAAAAAAGACCTCGCGATACGCATGGAATGTATCTTGGCATAACAACCGTGATGCATTCCTGCGTAGAATCAAGAACACTACACAAGAGTGGATAGATGTACCCAATTCTCGAGATCAGAAAGTTCTGACTCGGCTGAGGATTGGTCATACACGGCTCACTCATGGACCTCGTTTTAGCAGCAGTCAGTGATGGAATTCTCACCAAAATATCATTTTCGCTTGCGATACGTTTTCTCTTGGGAACTTTCCCTCACTAGTTTCACACTCCAATATTTCCTGAGCGAACTTTCTGGGATGAGAGAATGAGATATCGCGAACTTTTTTAACTCGAATCACCAACGTGAGGATGCGAAAAATATCAGATCATTTTTTCTCTCTATCTCTTTACACCACATTCGTTCTTGAAAATTGCACTGCACATTTCACAAAGGAAAGATTATAGACAGAAAGCTATCCCGAGTAAATCAATAGAATCTCTAAAGACTGATAAGTCTGGTGCCTGGCTGTCTACTGGCGCCTGTTGTTTAAAGTAGCCGTTAAGATTTTGTGACTAGCAATTTTTATATTAAAACAGTTCCTCAGGATAGGGGGTTGCGGAAGGAGGAGCGCCTAATGTATCCTCATTTTCACGAAATACAGTTAATGCATGGCTCCTCTCATTACTAGTGTTCGTAATATCGTTCCTGTAAGCTCTTATGCAATAATTATATGCAGGGGGATGGTTGGGAATATAGGTGGTGGTGAACTTTTTCACTGTGCTATTGTGCTGTAAATTCTCAAAATCATTTGAACATTTTTGATGAAAATGAGAAAAGTAGCTATTCGCTATCAAAGGGGACCTCCTCCGAATGGGTGATATCAGTTGTTTAGTCATTTGACGAAGGCATGGATCATTCTCATTTGAGAAACGCTATATATCATTCGATTGAGTGTAACCTACACACAAACGGAGCTCTGGTCGACATTCCGGCGAAAAAGCTAAGCCAACCCGACACCAACCTGACTTCTATCAAACCCCAACCCGATGTTGACCCGACATAAACCCAAAATTGACCCGACATTAACACGACATTGGGTCGACATCAACCTTAAATTAGCCTTACATTGATCCGACATCGGGTCGACTTGTCTGTTCGGGACCATTTTCCTGGATTGCTTCCATACTCCACTGTCGTATATCAAATGATACTGAGTGACTCAATTGACAGTGACAATGAGCTTCGAATGAGAAAGGGGCTCTTCAAATTATGGTCATGTGAGAATTCGTTTACACAGAATTGATTGAATGGTTGTAGTGGTTCATCTTCAATCGAATGATATGAAAATTTACAGCACTGGCTATTACTGTCCTCTCCCATGACTGGGAATCCTGTAAAACAATGTAAAACTAGAAAGGGTCTAGACCCTCCCTATGTAAAACCATAAGGTATGCAGGACTGCTGCTGTTACACCCCTGCGGAGTGTGACGAACCTCCTTCTATTTAGCAACCTTGCATCCGACTTAAAGATGTCATCAACTGTCATCGTCAATGACGAAGCGCCCAACCGTAAGTAAAAAAGAAAACAGAAGAAAAAGTGAACAAAAGTCACGGTGAGATTTTCTGGCTAGTTTTTTCATTGAAATTATTATAATTCTAATTTTTTGATTTTAAAACTAGTAATACTTATAGTTAAAAAGAAAGTGATTCGTTAGCAAGAAATTCCGGATAATTGTACTCTAATATAACAGGCAAAGGCCTCCTACTAGCGGTACGAATAGCTGAACAAGTTGCGAAGGCTAAAAAGATACTAAACGTGAGTAGTATGTATAACTACCAACTATGATCATGCATTGAAGCTGTTTACAATTAATTATCCTTATTCCTAAAGCCTAAATCTAAATTAAAAAATATGGTGACCAGCAAATTTAATATTTTCATTCAAGGTTGTGTGGAAATTCAAGCTACCGGGCGAGCTACTGGGTTACATTGCTGTCCTCTACCTAATGCAGTCGAGTGATCAAATCAGAAAGTTAGCAGATTAGAAATCAATTAATAACTAATTTCCTCCACGTTAAATTAAAAAGTGGTCTTTAGAAAAAAAATGTAGCTGAGAAAATTTCCTATGAGCACACAAGGCAAATTTATTGGTAGATCATTATGGCGAAATTTAAAGACGAGGTGAACAAAATAATCACTTTTCCCATAGTAATACCTTTATAAATTTTAGATGGCCATTGCAGAATGAGATCACAACCCAATAAGCTCAAATTTTGGGAGAATTATCTGGAAATTAGTGAAGCAAAGCCGATATTTTGAACCACCCTAATAAGCATGTTCTCAATGCAGTAAGACTAATCAACAGAATGCTTGCTAGCTAACACTAAACATTTCTAAGCGCCAATCTCAGTGGTCTAACTGTACTTCGCACTAATAGCATAGTTCTTCTTGTCGAAGAGTACAGCCACAAATGATGATTTGGTCAGCAAAGATTAGACTCTTGGTGCATAGTTACAAGTATCTACTATTAGCTGGTTGCATTAAGAACTAAAACTATAAATAAATCCGGAAAACTTTGAGATTAGGGCGTAATTTCTTTTGTAAACATACCCTTAATTCGCCGATTTCTCGTGAATTAAAGTTCAATCTAAAAAACTAACAACACAGACAGGTAGAGGAATGATTTATTTGGTATAGTATAGTTCGCTAGATTGTGCTTTGATTCGTGAGAAATCGCTGAATGACGTGTTTGTTTACAAAAGCAATTACGCCCAAATCTCAAAGTTCTCTGGAAATGGTATTTAATGTGAAGGATGCGAAAAATATCGGAGAACGAGAAGAAAACAAACAGACACTCTCGCGTGATCATCGCCTACCTTTACTCGCTGGAAAAAAGAACAAAGCTGAGGGGATATTTGGTTGGTTCGAATCACGAGTACGTGTGAAATGATGTGAGGTGGAGAGACGAAAGATCTTTCGCGACACGAAATGAAAATGTCTCTCGTTCTACGCTTTCATGAACTTTTTATCATCTCTCGTTCGCGAACTTTTTGTGAGAAGTTCCTTTGGGATTTATCTCTGCAATGAGCTGTGAAAGAACTTTTTTTGAAAATGATTTTTCCAACACTGGCGGCAGTGTGGCCTACTGCCAGGGTTGCGGTGCGATGTTAGATGTAAATTATCTATTAGTGGAGTGCCCGGCTCGAGCACAATTGAGGGAATAAATGGGTGTCGTTGGTTCAATTCGTGAAGTATTGTACAACGGCAGGAGTACAGAACAGACTGTACTCAATTTCTTGCGGGTGGTTGACTTATACGACATGATATAAGCATAAGTAGGTTGAAGTGGCATTGGAAAGAAATTGACTTGTATAGTCACTTCACTTCTTTTTGACAAAAGGGTAGTGTTGAAAGTCCTAAAGACAATGGTGTGTGAGGGTAAGTTACAACAAGTTGATGCATTATGCCGTCTCGAATGAACTTAATTCTCCTCTACCAGGGGAACAGTTTAAACAGACGTTAATATATTTAAGCACAGTCTACCGATAGTTGTATTGTTACTGTGAGTTGAAGTTCTATGTATATCATCATCATCAATAAGGACAACCCTAATCATCATTGTTATGAAGAGAAGCCCGTTTAACTATAAACAACTTATACAAAGACACTAGCTCCCTAAAATGAATGGAAACAGAGTACAAAATTGTTTTCCGTTAAATTGTCGTTTTGGTACTAGTGCACTAGTTTACAAAATTATTCCTGACGATGAAAATTGCAAAATACATTTTACTTTAACAAAAATTCATTAAAATACCTACATTAACAGCAATTGAAATAAGAATGCTGTTTTTCATAGAATCTGGTTTCTGAGTATAAGCAGAACTAATATTACTAGGCTCTGTTTTAAAAATAGGTTTAGAGTAAATAGGATAGGTTAATATTAGTCTGTGTGAAATAGTCGAAGACTTAATAAAAAATTAAATAAAAATCATGATCTACACTGCCCTTTTCAGCATAGTTGTCCCATTCGTTAAAATAGCATGCTCGGAAAATTAGATTTTTTTTTGCACTATGGGCTTTAATGGATGGGACAACATAGTTTTGGTATTTTTTCGACATTTTCAGATTGTAAGAAACTTTTATAGTACATTGTAAAATGATGGTACTTGACAATAGATTCAAATGTATAACTCATTTTCGCTAAAAATTCTAATGGGACTATTATGCCGCCTAGGGCATTACTGGATCCTCATAAAACTAAAATTGTTACTTGGGATGTAGGTTGTGAAACATTTATCAACACAGCCATGAGATAGACCGGAGTGTCATAGGGCTGCTATATTAAAGTTATGCAAAATTTGAAATTTTTGCTCCACAGTGCTACTGTTCATAATCGGGTCCTGATTAGCCTCCCAACATTTGAACTAATTTAGTAAGAAACTGACTTGGCACAAACCATACTGAGTAGTTGCGGTACAAGCACATATCATTGATAATAGACGATTGTTGTGTAGAACGCTTGTGCAAAAATACTAGGGTGGGAAACGGATTCGAAACTCACATGTCATTAGCCAAATACATCCATAGACCATATAGGTCCACCGTTGTATAATTGGCAATGCACCCGTGTACTAAATGGGAATTGTTGGTTCGAATCCCACCGGTGCCCTAAGATTTTTTCGTCTCTTACCGATGATATGTGCAAACCTCTCAGTATGTTCAAAATATATTATAAAACAATTAAACTGACTGCAAAGTCGCTAAACCGTACATCAAAATTGACAGTAAACTTAATTGTAATTCACATATAGAGCAGGTTGTTAATAAGGCAATAAATGCTGTTTGGATAAGAAAGAAAACTATTGGTAGGAAATGGGGTCTAAAACCAAAAATGATCCACTGGATTTTTTTTGACGATTGTAGGACCCAGAAACTTTGCTGAAAACATTAACGGGTTATATCGTCGTTTTCATTGAGATATGAAGTATTTTTTAAGGAGGGTCCCTTCAAATCGTTTTTTCAACCATAACTTTTTCATTTGATTTTTTCATGGCATACTATGTTTGAAGTTTTTTTTTTCATTTACCAAAACAAGCAACTTTCTAGAATACTTCAATACGCTACCTCACAAATACAACATGTTAAGAGCGCTTATGTGTTAAAAACATACAATATTCAGGTGGATAATTTGCAAATTGAGGCAACCAGTTTTTTAAACGAATGACGTGATCAAATTGTACGTGCTTTCATGAATATTTTCATGTAAAACAAAACAGCTAATTTAAAAACATGGTTTTTAGTTTACATAGTTGAAGATGCTAATTTCAAATAACAGACTAAAGTGGTTTTTTTATACGATAGATGAGGAGGAGATGAAAGCATAGAGTTGATAGTTCCGTTAGAGTACGGCAGTGTGAAAATTGCATACAGATAGTAGATAGCGAGCTAGGACAACTTTTAAGGAAGGTACAAATCGGTTTTTTCATCTCTCTTTACCAAACTCCCCCTTTGGAGAGGGATGCTTAGGGTTTCACTTTTTCCCGAACAAAATTGAGCCGTTTACCATTAATTGTATTGTTGTTTTAATGTTGAAAACTCTTACTATATGCGACGTATTGTACATCTTTTGTAATAACAATCTGTTAAAATTTCGTGTACTATATACGCACAATAAGATCGATTGTTGGCAATAGATTTCCTTGTAATTGTATTTTATTGTATGGTAATTGTATGGTAATTGTATGGTAATTTTATGGTTATTTTTTCCGGGGAAGCTCTTGCGTTTATATGCAAACATAATTAGATTTTGGTTTCTGAGGTTTCCTTTGAACTTGGAGCTTTCATGATGTTCTATACAATCTCGGCATTCTTCTTTCCTGTTACGTACAATAAGCTAATGCATTTGACATTAATTTCAAATATCATCAAGCTTAATACCTGGCAGTTCAACACTAGATGCTGCGGCAAACATCAGTTCCTTTGGAGAAAAATGCTCCCGCAATTCACGCGTCCTATTTTGTATGGTTCTTGTGCTCGACTATGAAAACGTTCAGCGTCTCAAAAATTAGTTTTCCCTTCAACCAGTTCAAACAGTTTTTCAAATATTCCCCAATTATATTCAAAACACTACCAAATTTTTTTTGTACATGATCCAACAGCTCGGTCACAACTTTTCCTTCCATTAAAAGGTAAACCACCTCCTTGTTTGCAATGAATATTCCTGTAAATACTTATGATTAATAAAAGTCCTAGAATACTTGTGAAAAATTTACTTTCTTCAAAACCCTTCAGCTTCAGCACGTGCAGTTTTTTTGTAAAATACTGAATAATAGTACTGTAATTCTGAATAATAATACTGTAAATACTGATTGGGGCCTCCTTTAGCTCAGTCGGTAGAGGCACAGCTACAAAGCAAGACCATACTGGAGGTGGCTGGGTTCGATTCCCGGTTCGGTCTAGAAATTTTTCGGGTTGGAAAATTTCTCGACTTCCCTGGACATAGAAGTATGATTGGACTTGCCACACAATCATATCAATGCAAAAATGGTACAGGCATCGAAAGCTCTCAATTAATAACTGTGAAAGTGCATCTAGAACACTAAGTTGAGAGCACGCAATAAGCTGCGATATGCAATAAGCTTGAAATGCGAAGAGGAAGAAGAAATACTGATTAATGAAAACTTTGACTGATTCACAACTGGCGAAACAAGAGAGTATCGATACTACAAAGCTGGATTCTAGAGATTCGATTGAAATTCGCTTCGTCAGATTATTTTCGGTTAACGATCCGCAGTATTTAAGGTCTTGAATAGTTCTGATCATAATGTCAGTTTTGATACTCTCCGAACCAACTAAATCCAAATGCATAGATAACTTCGTTCAAATATTTTGAAAGGTAGTTCATGCTGATGGTTAATTTTGACGTATGAACTACGTCTTTGTGGAATAAACTGGGGCGCAAATCGAAAAAAAAATAAGTGTAACGAAATAGTGTCAGGTTTTGAACGCTTATGACTTGAGCAATTATGGATGGATTTCGAATCTTATTACACCACTTAATTACAATATGATGCAAGATTTGTTTGGTGTAAATGTTATAGTTGTTCATCAATAGTAAACTATTGAAAATTGATCAAACATGTTTACCATAATCAACCATTCAGTGCTCGCTTGATCTCGCACTTGCTATGACTATCAGGCAGATAGCTGATAGTGAGGTTATAAAAGAGCGCACCTGTACTTTTTTGTGTTAGTTCATCTGCGGATGTATTAACGCTAGAGAAAGTCAGTGAAGCAAATCGATCAAAGGAGACCGAGCCTATAAAAATATTCATCGAGATTTGGCTTATAGTTTTTACACGCCCGTTCAAAATTACCCAAAAATGTGTAGAATAGGATAAAATATTTTCGGAGTAAACAAGGGGAATCCAAAAATGGGTAAAAGCTTTACCAACAACGAGGTAAACACTTACTTAAAATTAATTAATGTGTCGAATTTTTTGCGTGTTAACTAAACAGAAGCCTTGGCCAAAGTTGTTCAGATGGATAAAGCGTATTGGATACTGGAAGGCTCAGTTCATAACTCGCTCACCAGATAGCGAGAGTGTGCCAATTGATCTCTAATTACTAGCTCAACATGACATCCCGGTTTGATAGAAGGTTGTTGTCTTGGGAAAAGTTGTGCAGGTGGACAATACCTATTAGATGCAATATAAAAATGTTATATGATGTCAGATGCACTGCAATATAAACTGGAATGTTATATGAAATTCATTTTAACTTACGATCGATTTTTTTTATTATTTGTTTTCCGTCGATCTTATTTTCCGTACTGAGTACCAATGCTACCGACGCCAGAAAGGCAGCTGCTATTTCCTGGATCCTACCTATCGACCTATTAACTCATGGACCGGGGACCAACGGCTTTACTTCCCTTCCGAAAGAAGCCGTGATCATGGGTTTTATGCATCAGAAAATCGGGCGTCGCCGATTGGGGTTGACCCCAAGCCTTTTGGGTTGAGGGGCAATCACGCTTACCACTACACCACTGGCGTTGCTAACGATAAGTTTTAATTATTAGAGAACGTTAAGTGTCCATGTTTGGAACCTTATCTCAAATGGGATAGGAACTAAATATTGAGTGCTAAAAATATAGTCTTCATTTTAGGGTATTGAGTGTCACCTTATTTCAAATCTTTGAATAATGAATTAAAACATTGTTGATTTGGGAATTAAGTTTACGTGTTATTAATCTAGTGACTATTATTGAATGGAGCAGCAACAATCATCGTGTAATCCTACGTCAATAATGCGGTTTTACGCTGTACACAAACCCTATCTTTTTTAATAACTTCGATAATGTCAATAACATAATATGGAACACATCTCTTAAAATTAACAGAATCATAATATTGTAGTGTAATATTTATCTGTCAAGCTGTGTGGTTTTCTTTCAAATTACATTTTTAACGAAAGAGATGATTAAACTTTGAAATAAAAGATGTTAGTTCAGAAAAAAGCAAATTTCAAGTAAAATTGAGCTTAAAACCATGTTTTTAAATTAGCTGCCCTGGAATAATAAATAACTAAAAATATAATTACATGAAAATATTTATCAAAGCACGTAAAGTTTGATCACGTCATTCGATTAAAAAACGGGTTGCCCCAATTTGCAAATTATCCACCAGAATATTTTATGTTTTTACAACAAAAGGGCTCTTAAAATGATGTATTTGTGAGGTAGCGTTTTGAAGCATTCTAGAAAATTGCTTGTTTTGGGAAATGAAAAAACTCTTTCTAAAATAATATGCAATGAAAAAATCAAATAAAAAAGTTATGGTTGAAAAAACGATTTAAAGGGACCTTCCTTAAAAAATACTTCATATCTCAATGAAAACGACGATTTAACCCATTGATGTGTTGAGCAAAGTTTGTGGAAATAATAAGATCTGCAACTTTGTGGGGCATTTTATTTTTCTAAACTGCATAGAAAAAAAGTAAGAAATTTATTTTTTTGTACTGAGGAATTTAAATTATGGATGACTCCTTCATCAGATGCGCCGTTTTTCAAATTTAAACTTGTCTCAAGACACCAACTTGATTAAACTGCATCTTTATGCACATTTTTAGTTTTTACCTGAAATACACCCTCCTGGACCACTGTGCATTGGTTTGGTGGAGATCAAGAAATGGAAAAAAAAAGAAAGTGGCGACCAATTGGAACAACACTTCCATTGCTCGGCAATCGAAACGGTTCATAATTCTGAATATTTCAAATTACTGGCAAAATTCTTGAATTGTCCAAGAAAGATCTCAGTGTATATACTGGTTTGATAACAGGACATTGTCCATGTAAATATCACTTGAAGTTAATAGGAAAACTTCAAGAGGATATGAGTCAATTTTGTGGCATAGGAAAGGAAGACTCTGAACACCTGCTATGCTCTTGTGCAGCAATCTTCAATAAAAGGCGATTTTTTCTGGATAAGGGGCTGGCAGAACCCTTTGATATTTGGATTGCAGGTCCCGGTCAAATAGTACATTTCATTCGAAATGTAATACCTGGCTATGAAAATGCTTTTGGTCAGTCTATGTCGGTTGCTTCACAACAAAGTGATATGACTTACTGAAAAAGCAATATAAAAACGGGGAATATATCACAATAGATCAAAGTAATGGTCGCTGTGATGAATATTTTTTTTTTTCCTTTGGTTTGTTTTTTCCGTCGATCTTGTTTTCCGTGCTGAGCACCAATGCTACCGACGTGCCAGGAAGGCAGCTCCCACACCTGGACCCTACCTATCGACCCATCAACTCATGAACCGGGGACCAACGGCTTTACTTCCCATCCGAATGAAGGCGTGATCAGAGATGTTAACTGTGATGAATATACCCAACACGAAAAAAAAAACCATTTGAAATTGATATGGTAATTTCTATAGGAAAATCAAACTTTTTGTTCATTGTCTTATAGCCTTTTCCATATTGCTCTGATGAAAAGTCGGTTTCTTACCAAACGAGTTTAAATTTTGGGAGACCAAGGGCACGACTTGGAACCGTGGACCGAAAATTTCTAATTTTGCATGAGTCTAATGCTATATCCATCTGGAAAACTTTGCCAATGAAAACAACCTTTTATCTTGTTGGTCTGTTGAGATAAAGCAAATAATTAGAAGTGAAATGCTACACTCACGCCACCTAGTCAGGACATTCTGAACAGAACTTTTCACAACCCAATAGGTTTTGCCCATCTGAACCAGCAAGCAACCTCTTATCTATTCGAGCAATCAGGTTAAGAAAGCCACTAGAATTAGAATGGTACACTAGTGCCACCTGGTGAGATAATTCTCAACTGAAACTTTCACCATCCAATAGGTCTTGTCAATCTGAACATTTTTGCTCAAGACATTAACCTTCTATCTAGTTGAGCTGTCATGTAAACAAGCAATGGAAATCTCAACTAAACTGTTCAAGATTTGTTTTTCCTTGATTTGTTTTCCGTCGATCGTGTTTTCCGTGCTGAACACCAATGCTACCGACGCCAGGGAGGCAGCTCCCACACCTGGACCCTACCTATCGACCCATCAAACTCATGAACCGGGACCAACGGCTTTACTTCCCATCCGAAGGAAGGCGTGATCAGAGATGTTATGCCTCAGAACATCCCGGCGGCGCCAACTGGGATTGAACCCAGGCCTGCTGGGGTGAGAGGTAATCACGCTTACCACTACACCACCGGCGCCGCTGTCTGTTCACTATTCAATAGGGCTTGTGTAATTGAAAAACTTAGTCAAACACAGCATGCTTCTATCTAGTCAATCTCTAAAGTTCAACTTACTTACGTGTTACTTACTCACGACGAGTTGTTAACATCGGCGATCTGAGAAAGATTGATTAAATGTTAGTTGTAGGCCTGTATCCACAATATTCCGGACACATCAAAACTTAAGTAAACATAAATTTCGCATTCTATTTCAATTTTAGTTGTTTATTTCAGATTCACGGGATATGATTTAAAAATTCACGAAGTCAAAACATACAGTATGCAAAAAAAGTTTATCCACCCCCCTACCAATTTACATTTATTTTTGTTTTTCTGGTGAAAATCAGTTTAATTTTATGAGTGTTCTTCCATGATTTATCAATTTATGCTTCTTTATCACATTGCCATTGAAAATATGGCGTTTATATCTTTTCTTGAGATTTCATGTGATAAATTATGTAAAATTGTAAAAAATTACGCAAAAAAAGTTTATCCACCCCCAAACGGATACTATGATTTAAGTGTGTTTTACAGAGTTTTAGTGTGTATTCTGCAACTTTCTCGAATGTAAACATTGTGTCTATCTGTCATTTAGTGCTCTTGAAGTTTTCGTGCTCAAAATTTCAATTTTGTGTTCAAAATTGGAAGTTATTTGTTTCAAAATGCTCAAAAAAGACCAAATTTCGATCAGTATCCGAAATTTGACTATTGAACATCACAAAACTGGCAAAAGCTACCGTGATATTGCCGATATTGTCCAGCTTCACAAATATACGGTCACTAGAATTGTGCAGATGTACAAAAAGCGTGGATCTATCTCACCAGCTAAGCGATCGGGGCGTCCTTCAAAGACAACTAACCGAATTGACAGAGCTATCGTGAAGAAGGCGGAGCTGGACCGGGGACTATCAGCTCCGAAAATTGCGAAACAGATTGAAAGCGAGTTTTCCATTCAACTGACATCACAATCCGTACGAAATTGTATTCATAAGAAAACCTTTAAGGGTAAAGTAGCTCTTAAGAAGCAATGGTTGTCAGCAAAATAATTAAAAAAAAAAGATTGAAGTGGACCACATTTCATGGACCAGTGATGACTGGACTAAGGTGATCTGGTCAGACGAGACGAAAATAATGCTGTTTGGGTCACCATTGATACCATCAGACCATACCATCAGATACCATAAAATTTTGGTCCATGAAATGTGGTCCTGGGCCCACTTCAATCTTTTTATGAAATATATTGCGGATAACCATGGCTTCTTAAGAGCTACTCTGCCCTTAAAACTTTTCT